>NC_053405.1:10347259-10594759 GCF_016859285.1 Xiphias gladius
CAACGGGTAGTAGGGTGGCTTAGCCTTTCTGGGGATTATGGGAAGAATTTGAATTTCTCTGCCTTCTTAAACATCCGCCGGACCGCAGCTGGAGTGATGACTTTTTAGGACTCTAAGAAAAAAGGGAGAGAAATGTCATACATTCATTTGTTGCTTAGGGTTTGACTGATTAATCCGGTTTTTACCAAATCCCTCCAACAGCAAAGCTAAACTTTTCACAGATTGAGGAGAAAGAAGAGAGTATGATGTGTATAGAGAAACTGACAGAATTATTTAGACAGAGGGAAAGAGTCCCAGACTAAGACTTACATGGATGGATGGATGAAGACTCAGAGGCTGTAAAGACAGTTTTAAATAGACCTGTAGTGAAATAGAGAGAGGAATTTACAGTATAAAGTACTAGTACCAGAGAGATATTAGAAGCATTGAGCGTTAAGGAGAAATTTAACAGAAACAAAAACTAAAACAGTACAGAGAAAGATGTAGAAGGCTTTCTGATGATGCAGCATGCCTGGTGGCTGCCATATTGGAGTTTCACAGCTCATGGGCTGCAATAGATGGCAGTGACTTTACAAGTTGACCTTCTCAACAGAATTGACAAACATGGATAATTTATGTGGTGTTTGAGTGGAAACTGATCATTTCATCATTAATATTATTTAAATAGTAGAATTTCTATCTTACAGTGATTCCACAGCTCATGGAAAGTCAAAATTGTCACAATGTCCTATATTATGCTTAATGATCTTATTAGTCTGTTCACTTTATTTGTCCACGAATCACTTATTTTATAATTGCATATTATTTTATATAGTATACAAATAAAGATTTATTATGTTAGTTTTATTTGTATATGTAGATGTTTATTTTTAGCTATCTAATTCTGTGCAGCTCACTACATATTTTTGTAGTGCACTCACTTGTTTGGTTTAGAGAAATTTCAAAGCACCAAGGTAGTTTATTAAGTTTATATTTGTTACCACTGCCTTCCTTTTTAATACACCTGTGTTGTGTGCATCTACTCATTATTGGCGGAGCTCTGTAAAGAAAGAAAAGACACCGTACTCTGTCACAGACAAATCTACCTTACATGACTCTTAACTTGACAATTCTCCAAATGGACCTTCGTCATGGAACAAGATATGATTGGGATGGAGAGAAAACAAAGCAGCATAAAAAGACACATAGGAAGAGAGACACAGAGACATGAACCCGTAGTTTTTGATGCCTCTCCCGAAAGAGGGGGAATATTTTTCCAGGGAGATTGTCAGGTAGTTTTAGCTGAGGGGTCCTTTGTAAGGATGCTACAGTATGCAGGCATCATCCAGGACAGCCTTGAAGTTGCTCTCAGTTCACTTCCTGGGTTTTACCGTTGGAACGATGTGCAACTGTCAACAATAAGTCACAGTGGTTGATCTGACAACTTCCTTCCTATCTCTCTTAACCTCAAACACACACACACACAGTGTAGATGCGTAAACAAACCTTTATCTTTATTTTTACCAGCAGCAGGAAATAGAAAAAAAGAAAACCTTCAGACTGCGACCTCAAGAGAGAATCTAAGAGAGTGAGGGAGGGAGAGGCACAAATGAGAGAGATGGCGGGGGTGGGGGGGTGGTGGGAGCGTACTCACTTAGTGGAAAGGAATAAAAAGCAAACTCATCCTCCTTTGTCGCACACTTCTAGCATTACAGAGAGAGAGAGAGAGAGAGAGAGACAAACAGGTGTGTTGTACTGCCCTCTCACTCCCCCCGCCCCTCCTCCTCTCAGTGGGTGGGGCTTAGCTCCTGAGGGACTCTTGAAAGCAGCCAGTCGCTTCCTCCATTCTCAGAGAGAAAAAAAAACCTGTCGGCTGCACTCCTCTCTGTTTCCTTCTCCACCACTTTTCCTCTTCCTCCTCCTCCTCCTCCTCCTCCTCCTCCTTCTTCTTCATCCTTTCCTCCTTCTTGCTGCTGGCAGCAAGCAGGAGTCAAGATGATGCAGGAGGTGTCCATTATGGTGGCGTACGATGCACATGTAGTGGACCGACCAGGTGAGGAGGACACCCTGGCTCGCTTGGTAGCCCACTCCAGACCTCTCAGAGCGCCCAGACCGGTGGTAGGTCTGTTCTCTTATTTCTTTCTTTCTTTCTTTTCCTTTACCTTTTGCAGTTTTTAGATAAGAAAAATGGAAAGAGGAATTCACCTGCTACTTTCTCTTCTTTTTTCATTTGATGTTTCTGTTTGTCAGTTGTCCATATCCTTTTTCTCTCTTTTATTTGGGCAGCCCTTATGAATTGGTTTATAAACACGGGTGGAAAATGCAGGTTTTAAAGAAAATACAGGTTTCCTTCCATGCGGTAGATGCTGTAGACTCATGCACAGTAGGTATGTGTGGGTGTGTTTTGTGTTCCTACGGAAAGTGTGTCTGATGTTTAAGCTTGAAGTGCTTTGTCAGTCTGTCCAAACACAGCTGGTTTGTGACTGTCAATTTGTTTCAATTAATGATATAAATTTGGAATCAATGGAGACCTGTGTGTGTGTGTGTGTGTGTGTGTGTGGGGTGTAATTGAATTGAATTACCCCTCACATGGGTAATTGAATTCCATGGCCTGGTTTTCCCCGAGATGTTCAGTTGGCTTTGTCTTCATTTCAATATTCAATCTCTTGGACTGCCACTTTATGTAAGAGTAGATCACCCTTCTCCATGCACACACAGACACCAGCTCCTTCTGGGTAGTATAATACCCAGTATGGCACTACCGCCTGTGATTTCAGCTCAGAGGTTTGAGACCAATTCCATTTTCTGCTGCAGGGATTCAGGTCAGGAATCTAAAATTGGGCCTGGTACCATTTCCTGCAGCACCTGGCATCTTTAATCGCATTACCTTGAATCAGAGAGGCCCCTCTGTCCTCAGACTGGCCTCTAACATTAACACTGAAAGTTTTGGGAAGTGAGCTTGAGGTTTGGTGATGCTCCAGCTAGTTTGAGCCCTAAAACTGTAAGTGTGTCTGTCACCAACCATGCGTGTTACTTAAGTGGCCTTGAGCAAGACGCTGAGCCCTGTACATGCTTGCTGGTTGTATCTAAGCAGAGCAGGCTTACCTCTGCTCCTGGAATTCAAGGAATATCACTAAATCAGGTTTGAGATGTTTCCCTTGCAGTGAAGGTTGCTGGGAATGCCTGATTTGTCTATTACAGAGTTTGACACTCAGACCAATTCCCTGTAAAACTCTTGATAACTTGGTGATCTGAGAATTTTAACTTATTTTACAGTTTGACTGACTGTAAGTCACTCTAGATAAAGATATCAGCTACATGATGAAAACAAAATATAAATGTAAAGGGCAGCAGTCTGTCTGAAGGCAGGGAAACTCAGGGAATTGGATATATTCTCCAATAATATATATAGTCCCTGGTTTTATCAGAGAAAGCCAGGGAACATCAGGTACACAAATGAATGAAAAACAGGAGATTTAGAGAAATGGAAGCACTCTGGTGCAGTTTTTATGGAAAGGTCATGGAGTTGGGGACCCTGTGGGATTGTGGCTGTTGCGGGTCCGTATGTTTGAATAAAAGCCTTGACTCTAACAGGTGAGCACAGCCCAGTTTTGTGTTGCATTTCATTGCACAGTCAGGCTGTAGTGTTTGTGTGTTTTAGGGGTGTTGGAGATAAGGAGGTTGCATAATCAGTAGCTAGACTTCAGCTTGTCTGTTGATGATTTCTGTTTTAATGTGTAACTCAAAGAGATCAACGCTTAAGCTCCACTGGCTGTGCATCAGAAAAAAAAAAATTCCTGTATTGTGTAATTGCAAGCACTAATAAGAAAGAACTTATTTCTTTTTACATTCTTTACTTTATATTGGCAGGGTGGTGCAGACTCAGGAGACCCAGGTTTAACGCCCAACATATTTAAGTGTATCCTTGAGCAAAGCACTGAATTTCTGCCAGCTGCTGTTCCAGTGTTGTGAAGACTGAGTCCTCACATTAATTGAGTTTAACTAATTCATTTTGGATTTTAATAAAAGTGCAATCAATTTAGGCTCATACTGGCAAACATTCTTCTAATGTTGAGGCAGAAAGTGTTTTTAACAAAATCACGATTGGATGAGAACTGAGTCATGGTAGAATGAAATAGCAAAAAGAAAAGAGGTTGTTTTAAACAAAAAACATAGCCATGCAGCAGGTGTAGCTTGTCTTTACAGAAAATACAAAATACTATTCAAGACTATGTGAGTTTTCCACTTACACTAATAAAAGCAAGCTAGTGATTTTTCTAACACTTTGTGTGTGTAAGTAGAAAGTTGAACATTAGGGAGGATAAAAAAAATCATACTTGGCAGTTTGTTAACCTTCAGAAATCTGTGACAAACCATCTCACCACATACAGGAAGCTTGGAAAATGTGACAAAACAAATGTCTTCAGTTGGTGGGCTAGAGAATGGTTAAAGGCATTAAATGAGTAGGTGAGGGGAGATGAGAGCACACATGAGAGGTGGGTTTTTTGGAACGTGTGTGTGTGTGTGTGTTCAACTCTCAAAATTAAAAATCTGGAGGTGTATAAAATGTCAGGAAACACACACACGTCGTTCTCTCCCTCTCTTTCGTTGTCTTTTGCACATTAATTTTATATTTTAGGCATTAATGTAGGACTTTTTCCACACACACAGCTTTCAACAAATGCACAAAAGTGGGTCAAGAGAGAAGTCCGTCCTTATATTATGCATGTAATATTGTTAAGTCGTGCTGTGTATCATTAAAAAAAATTGAGTGTCAGAGAAGCTAACAAAAGAAACCACATCCACTTAATCAAATAATCTTGAAAGGGCTGCTTTGGTTGTATTTCACTGTGTGAAACATGAACTATGTAAATTTAAGGTTGGACTGAGCATCACTCCCATTTCAGAATAGGGATTAAGTGCACCATAATGGGGGTACATTGTTTTTCAGTGGCCTTTTTCCACCCAGACAAGAACAAGATTTTGGAGGAAATGCTAAAATCGTGACAATTTTTGACATTAAAATGGTCAGATTAAACAACTCAGCTGAAACACATTTATTAAATACATATTAACATATTGTTGAAACATAATCAGTCAAACCCTGACATACAGTTGAAAATTCTGTTACTTCCCACTTATCAATTTTCAGAAGCTAAAAAGTCCCACTTTTATCACACGGACCAACAAGATGTAGGAAGACCTTTAATTTACAGCACAACAGTTGGTCACTTTCTCAATCAATAGCTGCAGATAAAACATAATAATAAGTAAAACTGGATTCCTACATAAGTTGGAGCATCCAGAACAACTTCACAGCACCATGAGTGTGTAATAGTCTAGTATGCTGGAAATCAAACTCCCAAATCTGGCAGTGTTGATGTCTATGGGAGGAGAACACGTTTAATTCTACTGCATCGTTTTGTTAAACTAAAATGATTATTAACCAGCGTGCAGAGACCGAGCTGCTCTTTCTTCCCACAGAGATAACAAAAGAATGGGTCTGACTTCTGTTATTTGCTTGGTGATTGTGCGTCAGATAGATTACAGCGGGATGTTCATTCAGCTTAGTGGTTCCCTGGTCATAAAGGTCAAGGGCCAACCCACAGGATGTTACTGCAGCAACATTTGAGGTACAGAAGACCAAATGACTATGCTAAAATGAAGCTTGAAATAATAATCTCGGACATCCCCGTCAGATAAATGTACAGCGTGTTCCTCTGATTGCTCCAAAACGGGCAGTGATCCGCCCTGTACCCAGCTGTTCTAAGCACCGACGGTCCTAAGGCATTTTTTTTGGCCACACCCGAAGTAATGTGTTTTATGTTTTTTCTTTTTTCTTTGGAATTAACAGAAGAAGTAAAGTTATTGCAAAACAACAAAGATGGATACTTAAAATATTCTCTGTGTTCTTGTGAATCAGCGCTTGATGAAATGAGACTGCAGTTTTTCATGTGTAACACATAAATGAAGACATAAACAGCATGCAACTGCACCCGCATAGTACCGAATCTGGTACTTGACTCGATTTAAACACAACCAGCACAGGACACAGATACACATAAACACACATGCCAGTCTCAGAGGAGGGGTCATGTGACTGAGACTGACCTGGAATCCCCAGCCCTGACGGTGGGCGCTATGGCAACACTTTTTCCACACAGGGGAGATAACATTACCACCCACCAGAAGCAGCCACACAGAGAAACACACACACACATACACACAAGCACGCACGCATGCAGAGAGAGAGAGTGAGAGAGAGACAGATGCAGTTCGATATCAGTCAGTCATCAGTGTATTTCTCTGCTGTTTGGTTAAAACCACACAGCTGGTATTTTGGGTAACTTGAATTGAGAGTCTTTGTAGCTTTTTATGTGTTAAGGGACTAACATGGCTCTTAGGCTCTCAGTGCTCATTTGAAAGTTAATTTTTAGAGACTATTACATCACATAGAAAAGTATAGATACCTAACGTTGTACATCCCTGTAAACTGTACTTTTAAGGTGCAGAAAAATGCAAAAGCAAGTCACAGGTTTTGATTTTGCGTTTGCGCTATATGGTGGTTTTCTGAGATTAAAAAAAATCTTGCCTTTCTATATCCAAGCTGCCACAACCGAAAGTCACGGGTTCAAAACAGCTTCTGATTGATTTCTTCAAGTAACATTGTTTTAACGTCTTACATCAGCCAACTTTGTCGACATGTCATTCCATTTTCTGTTTTCTTACATCTCTGGAGGAAATGATCGACTTTCAGTGACACACTAATCATGTAGCTCACAGTGTGAGCTGACAGCTTCTGAGAGAATTGAGAGGATTTCTTAGAACCATGGTGACTAGCTAATTTATAGTCAGATGAGCTGTAATTTGGTTTATGTGCATTCTGTATATTCGATGTGCATCTCTTGCATTTTCACATTATATCCAGTGTGAAAATAGAACAGTACAGAATTTTACCAGAGTAATATATGTAACATGTTCAGGTCATAAACATAGATAGAGCAGACTGTGCAATGGAAAATAGAAACTGTGCAGCACAAACCACAATGCCGTAATATTTCAGCAGAAATAGTCAGAATTACTTCGGTTAGTTTTGACCTGATGTTTCTAGAATATCGGTTTATGTCTCGCCTATGTGTTGGAAATTCTGACCCTTTCAGTTTCTTTTAATGTTGGAGATCTCAAAACTGAAACTTTTGCTCACGTCTCAGTCCACATCGACTACAATAACAGAGCATCTTAGCACATTTTTTATACATAACTAACTTAATATGTAGTACATTAGTGATTGTGGACGCTGTTTTTAGACTGTTTTTAGACTTTCTCCTAGCTGCAGCCGAACTCTTACCCCTCTGGTAAAATGTGAATTGGTATACGTGTCCCAGGGAGAAAGCAGAAAAATAACATTAACAGAAGAGAACAGAGAAGCAGCTGAGAACTGGGAACCTTCCGCTGTTGCTGGTTCCCCCTGAGAAAATTGTAGCCAGGAAGGTTACAACTAAATGAGGACTACTGAGCATGAAAATCATTCTTTTTGCTTCTCCAAATAAATGAACACACATTCTCCCTTTACTCACAAAAAAAGATTTTATCCGGCAGGGTACATCACGAAGTTTACAGTAAAATAATGACGTCAACAACTTTCCTGTTGTTTTCAGGTTCCGACCAAAAAGCTGAAGAAGTTTGAGAAGGAATATCAGACACTGAGAGAGAGCCAGCTGCAACAAGAAGACCCCATCGACCGATACCAGGTAGGATGTGTGCCCACACATACACACACGTTATGATATAACATATCTTACTTTTCTTACCTTTGTCACTTGTTGTCAAACTGTTTCATTACCAGACAGTGAAGTTAGATACACACATCGCTTTTTTTGTTACACATTACAGAAGCACTTACGGTTTATTCATGTGAGAGCAACTTTGTCTCCTGTAGGTTTTAAGTGAATAACTTCTCAGATAGTGTTCAGTCTTCGAGACGGTAACATTCAATTCTTTACTCCTTAAGTTTGTGATTAAAGTGAGGTTCTTTTGTTGCAGTGAGTAGATAGAATTCAGCTTTTTTCAAGTAGCCTTAGTTGTTATAATTAACCATGTTTCTAAGATTAGAAATCTCTGAGCACAAGTCAGTTTGTCAATCTGTACCTTTGTTAATATTTGTGACACTGTTCTGGCTTGAAATGTAGCTTCTCACGGCACCGACTTTCATCGTTATTGACCCAAACATCTGTAGAATTTATTTTTAGGCAAAGCTGCCGGGGTGTTGTCAAAGAGGTTTAGCTGCAGTGACTTTATCTTATCTGAGTGAAAAACAGGAGAAGTGAGGCAAATATTTAAAGACTCATTCAAATTCAAGCTGTCAACAAACAGGATTTCTAATTTTATATTTCTCTGCCTCTGGGTTCAAATCTGTTATTATTGTTTTTCCAAGATCCACTCAGGGCAGACTTTCATTTCTTTTTCTAGATTTGTCTTTGAAATCAAGAATTTAAAGGAACAGTTAAGAATTTTTTAAGTTCATCTCTAATATACACCCACTGCTCTTGTAGTATGTGGAGGTTATGCATCTTTCCTAAGCAGTGGACAGTTTCTTAGTTAGAGATTTTGTACTGTTTCTTTAACAAGAAGTTTTGAATCGAACAACAAGTATATAAGTTATGAAGTAAAGGCCTGGGTCTTTGTTTTTTTTTTTCGTCTCCGAGAGCTGCAACCTGTGATGACAACTAGGTTACAAACTTTTCACAGCACTCAGAACTTTTGTTTCCTGGAAAGCAAATAGCCGCATATCCAGCGACCTTAGCAGGGACGAACACTGTTACTGTGTTATATAGATTTTACTGTATGATTCTCAACATACTAAATTGCTGATGCGGACACATGTAACTCAAGTAGTCAAGTGCAAACTGGTGTGATGACCATGGCTGGAGACCAATGTATTTTGACTTAAAAGATAGTCTTTGTCAGGATATGTAGAGGTTACAATGATTGTGTTGTATGACAACTATCTCAGCTAGAGACGCCTAGTTGTACTAGTTGTAAAAAGCAAGGCAGTTCACTGCTTACAACCCTGAGGCATTTGTTCCAATTTTCATTGCAGTTGTTTAAAACCAACTATTTCTGACCCTCGTCTTGTATTATGATCTGGACTGATGTAAAGATTTCAAACTTGGTGTGCTGTTTCATTATTCCCACCCACTTTAAAGCCAAAACCCACCACTATTAGCCTCAGATGTTTATACGACAGGCTTTACAAGACAAATGGAATTCCTTTGGCCCTAACTGAATAAACTCAAAAATACATGGTGGTCTGGCTAAAAACCAGGATTATGTTTCGTAACTTGTGAAAATTCAGCTATTGGCTTGTTTCCTTGGATGTTTTTGAAAGTTCACGTAAATATAACAATCAACCTGCTTTCTTTCAGCTAAACACATCAGTGATCAGTTTCCTAGTCAGTAAAACTCAGATGTCAATAAAATGTTTGATGAAATATCACAAAAGTAGTAATTATGAGGGGATAAAATAGAACAGGATAAAACAAATAGTTGCATTAAACAATCAAATAAAAATAAGAAAACACCACAAACAAAAACACAGAAAACAAAGAAATAACACCCCAGAATTACATGTCATTGTTTTTTCCATAAGGCAGAAGTGACATGTTGCCGTAAACAGCAGAGCTGTATAAGTGGCTGATTCAGGAGGGAAGGAAGGAAGAGTTTTATTGTAGATAAGATGTTGGATCAGAGCCACCTCTTCTGTAGCCAGTGGAAAGACTTTGTTACAGAGCAAGACGACAAAAAGACACGAAGCAGGAATGTTGCTGCTTGTAAATTAGCACAGGGTTAAATTGTACACAAAGGAATGACCTCTTGGATTTTAGTTACCTATTCAACGATTCACCATTTTATATGGTTTTATACACCGGCTTTAGGTATGTACTTTTTGTGTTCGAATGTTTGGGGTGTGTGTTTGTATTTGCACGTGTCTTGTTTGCTTTATATGTGTAAAACGTGTGTGTGACGTTTTTGGCCAGTTTTATTTTCTCTTGGTTGCATTCAGTGTTTTTATTAATAGAAAATAAAAGAATTCAAAAAAAATGGAAAAAAAGGAGAGCAAAGGGGAGAGAGAGTGAAGTTGCTAAATGTCAGACAGAAAAGGGAAACTCCTGCCTGGATCATGTGTTAAAATTGATGTCTGTGCTGCTGAAGTCTCGATTATGAAGACGTTGTTGTGACTCTGGACAGCAGCACGGTAAGCTGCCTCCGCTCCTCAGAGATTTTGCACAGTTTCCTCTCGTTTTTACCATTCTTTTAATATTGATTCACTGAAATTAACCCCTGATATTTGACTACTTTCATTTTTTCTGAGTGGTCTGATTTGGCCATGTTGGCTGAAGCAGCTCTGTCGGCAAGGTGTTTAAAGAGTGAAGATTTTATTGGAAAGTGGTTTAAAAAGTCATTTTTGTGAAAGTGACAGGATATCAGAGTCAGGTGACGGCTCACAACCGTGACAACTGTTTGGTCCCATTGAGGCATGGCCGTCATGTGAGACTGTTTACAGGCAGACCCGCAGTCATGAGACTCCACTAATGGTCTACAATGGGGACTTTAAAATCGTGTGCGTGTCGTGTGCGTGTGTGTGTGTGTGTGTGTGTGTGTGTGTGTGTGTGTGTGTGTGTGTGTGTGTGTGTGTGTGTGTGTGTGTGTGTGTGTGTGTGTGTGTGAATTAAGATTAAAATGGAACCGGGACTCCTACCTTTTTCTCATCAGTAGAATCAGGAAAAGTTGTTGTTTCGTGGTCGGCTATTAATTTTGTATCACAATTATTTTCTCCTCCACCAATTTCCTTGCTGAAGAAACCTTAAAAAAATAAATTAGATAAATTAGATAAAACCAGTAGAGAGGTGACAGTAAATGAGGGAGAGTGAGATGAACTGGAAGACAAGGACGGTTCACTGTTAACCCCTTGATACAAAAAAAATTAAATGCTGTAAGATTTATTTAAGCAAAAATACTTCTCAGAAGAGATTCCTACTGTTTCCGTGTTATCAGTTGGAAGCTGGTGCTCTGAAGTGCATCTCACATACAATATGAGCACATTTTGATTGACATTTCAGACACGAATAGGTTCTGCAACTGTGTGTGTGTGTTGTGTCTTTGCAGAGGGAGAACCGTCGTCTTCAGGAGGCCAGTATGCGACTCGAACAGGAGAACGATGACTTGGCCCACGAACTGGTCACCAGTAAGATCGCCCTTCGGAACGACCTTGACCAGGTAACACAGCCCCACAAGAGCACGTTTTCAAACCCACAACAGACCTTGTTTCAAACTGGAGAGGATGTAATAATTTGTTGGATTCATGTATTGTTTTTGTTTTGTGTTTACATGTAGTGTTTGTTCCCAACTGCCAACACTGGTAGCTGTAGACAAATTGCACAATGAGAAGCGTAATATGCTCCAAGTGCAAATGTTATTTGAAATGTGCTGCAACTACCAACTTTTCAGGGTAATTAACACAGAGTAATTTCAGAAGTTGAGATAATTAAAAAACCCTTACTCTGACACAACATAAACAGTCAAATGCAGCTGTAGCAGAGAGACATTTCCTAGCCGTTCCTGATATTAAGCACGCTCTCTTAACAGCTATTGGTGAGGTGCTCGTAAGCATTTCTCGAAATAATCCACTGCATCACTGGGGGACTGCAGCTGTACTGGACAGTTTTCTGTGTGAATCTCTGGAACTGTACTAATGAGTAAACAGCAAAGATTATAAAAGTGAGGTGTTCCAGTGCGTCAAGTCAGCATTAAATCCCAAATCTGTGATTGGCTTATCTCTCGTTGCTTCAGCTTGGTCTCCATTTCAATGTGTTTGTGTTGTGTGAAAAAGTTGCTGTGCTACAGTTGCAGATTTGTTATTAAATTAAGGTTCTGTGTGTGTGTTCGTGTGTGTACGTGCATTCAGGCAGAAGACAAAGCAGATGTTTTGAACAAAGAGCTGCTGAGCACCAAGCAACGTCTAGTGGAGACTGAGGAGGAAAAGAGACGACAGGAGGAGGAGACGGCTCAGGTAACATTTGCCCTCTGTTTACCCTCATCTCATGAAGCTCATTAAACTCAAGCCACAGGCTACATTGGTTTCATAATGTTTGCCGTCAAAAGCTTTGGTATGATATTGTATTTCAATTAATATATGAAGTTAAGAAAAACAAAAATTTGACTACATTTTCATGAGGCAACACAGTATGTGTCTCCTTTGAGGTTGGCTTAATGGCTTCTTTGTTTGGTTATATATACTTAAAATTCTGTTGAAATGCAGAATTATCAGCTTCTGTTGATGATCAAAGACAATGCAACAACATCAGCAAGTGGCTTGTAATCATTATAAGTCACATTGTCACAACAGAACAAGTATTCTGTGCAATTACAGCAGAGATTCAATAGCGCTGTCTAGAAAATGGCCTATACATCACTATTCTAAATGACACTGAGCGTTGTGTAGTATTGATCAACAGCTCAATTAAACACTCAACGACAGATTGTGGGCACTATTTTTTTACCATTTGGTGCCAGGGCAATCTTACTCTTTGTATCTTTAAAACTTTTATTTCTCTATAACCCAGCCTGACTTTACAGAATAAGAAATAAAACTAAAAAGGAGTAATATGGCCTTGGCTGTACATTACCTGTAGGTGTTAGAGGTATAGTAGGATCAAAATGTAGGACAACGAGTTAATTTTGATCAGCAAAGTGGCCAATAATGGTTAAGTTATTGTTTTATGAACCCGTATAGAGAGAATGATGTAGCGTAGTATTTAACCAGTGTTTAATAATTTTTTGAAATAGTATAATGATTTAAAAAGTCAGCACAGTACATGTGGGAATTTTCTTGGTTCTTACCAGTGCTATTTTATCACCCTGGCATTTTCACATGTATAAACATTAAATCATAGTGTTAATGTCCTGTCAGCTCATTCTCCTCATTAATGCACTATTTAATGTTTTTTTCACGTTGTTCTGTCCCTCCCAGCTGAAGGAAGTGTTCAGGAGGGAGCTGGAGAAAGCAGAGCTGGAGATCAAGAAAACCACAGCTATCATAGCTGAATACAAACAGGTTTGACACTTTTAATAACCTAGTTCCATCTGCTATATTTAAAATGGAAAAAACTAGCATCAGCACTCATTCGCCCAATTACAGTCAGTGCACTGAATTGAAGTTTAACAGTATAGTTAACTGGAAGACCTATATATTTACTTTTCATATATCATTTACATTTCTTTTTATTTTGTGAGCACTTTGCAACTGTTTTTTTTTTTATAAAATACTGGAAATAAAGGTCGTAACCTCTGTACTCTTATTTAAAGTAACATATCAGTGTCATACTATTAATATCCAACTAGTTCTTAGCAATATCCAACACATGTATATGTTTTAATTTTATTCGTATGATTTATGCAAGGTCTTTGAATGCGGCACAAAGTAACTGTGCTGTACTTTTACTGTACAAAGAGTAAAAGGCTAATAAAGGCTGAACTACATAGCAGGTAAAGCCCCAAGAACACAGATTGCTCTCCTTGAATGTGTGGAGCTATATGAGTGTGAAAAGAGTTTTGTTGGAAAAGATCACACCGCTCAGTAGGTTGTTTTTTTTTCCTGGAGAAAAGAAGGTTAAAAAAAAATCTTCAGTGTATCTCTTATCTTGTAGCTCAAACGTGTCATATGTTATATAACCCGCCTTCCTCTCTGCGTTTCAGATCTGCTCCCAGCTCAGCACCAGGCTAGAAAAACAGCAGGCGGCAACAAAAGAAGAGCTGGACATCGTCAGGGTGAGAAGACACTGTTAACACACAGCTACCGTAGAGGACAGCAGTTTGGAGACTTTAAAACTACTAACTAAAGCCATAATGTGTTGTATCACAGAACAAGAGATTTTAAAGCATTGTTTTGTCTTTGAGTTCACATTAGGCAACGAGACAAGCCCAGGTTGGTACATCATCACACCCATGAAGAACTTGATTGCACAAATAATCCCACACGTTTAGCCCTTGTCAAACATGTGTTCTAACGTTGCTCTGTGGGTGTGGTGGAGGACCACCTCAGGCCTGGATAAAGATCAGGACATTGGGATTTTCTTCTTAATATGATGTGTTGCAATAGCACATCACACTGAAACAGGATTCTGTTGTGGGACTTAACCCAGGAAGGGACCATTCGGGAGAGAAATACTGTATATGTCAGTGTTGTTGTAACACTTCCACTTAATGTCACACTGATGGCTGGTTTACCACAGGGCCCCTGCCAGTGGTAACATGACATCACAGCAGTCATGGGCACCTATTTTAAAGATCTGCAATCTTGATATTGCTATAGTAAACCAGAATAGAGATAGAGAAGCTGAGAGGACAAGAAAGGAAACCTAATTCAGAGATTCTGTAAATGTATAATATAACAACTTCAGTGTGCTGTGATTGACTGCTGGAGCATGTTAGCTATGGTTAAACCACGCCTCTCTTTTTCCACTCAACAAAGATTGTTGGGTTGTTGACGGCAGGTGGAGCTGTGCATTTAGTACGATGAAATGGGTGGACCGTAAAACTGAAACTTACCCTTGAGCAATGAGTACAATGCAGGAATAATCTGTCCAAAAAAAACAAACAGTTTTTGATCTGTCTACTTGTGAGGTCCTGGCCACCAAGCAGAAATGGATGGATCACAAACTCTTAATCCTGATGCAAAATCTGTTCAGTGTTTTGACCAGAAGGTCTTCATCAGGGCACAATAGTCTCACAAAGATGAAACACTGAATAAATGAATTACTTTTTGCATCAGGACTAAGATTTTGTTATTGATATTTTATTGCATGTAAGGAAAAAAAAAAACACACAGAATATTATTTTCATGTAGTTAATGTTTTGTGCCAGACCAGATGTGCTCCCGCTCCAGCTTTCGTTTTGTAACATAAAAATGTGTTTGCCAGAGCATGTGAGTGTACCTGCACAAGGACGTGTGTTTTTACCTGTAATCACACGTCTGTACAGATTAAAATACGTTTACCCACCAATCTCTGCTAACACATGTGTGTTTTTGTGCCCGTGCAGAGTAAAGTAATGGGCTGTGAGCACTGTAGGGACCTGTTCAGCACCCTGGGGACCCTTCAGGCATCGTCCCCCGGCAGGGACAAGGCATCCACCGAGCCGCTGGACGAGGAGAAAGACGGGCTGAAGGAGCAGCTGAGGCAGCTGGAGCTGGACCTGGCCCAGACTAAACTGCAGCTGGTGGAGGCCAAGTGCCGCATCCAGGTCAGTAGCTTCAATACAATCAGTAACAATAATAATAACTTCTGCAGAGATCCAGGTCAATATAGAAACTCTGAGTATTTCTAAGGAAATGGATATAGTAACTGAAGATCTCAGAAACATCCACGTTAGTAAGAAATAACTGTAGATAATTTCAATTATTGACATTAACACATTAACAATTTATTTATTAACGTCACTGAGTTTGCTGCACATACGGTGCTTCAGTGGCCTATTACTGTAGCTTAGTTAAGAATTTGCTCAGGGAACTCATAACAAAACAAAGGTAGAATCAACTTCAGAACCATAATAACATAATACAAAATCACCTGAACGCACTCCATAAGAAAAGCGTATTCAACCATGGAGGCGACACTTTAAAGGATACACACTCTGAGAATAAAGTCCATCAAGTATTAGAATAAACAGGTCCATTGAAAAGACTGTTGTCCACATGAATTGTTAGTTGTCATAAAGTGCTCGTGTTTGATTGAAGATATTTCGAGGAGCTGGATGTTGTTGAAATACACAACCACATGACACAGGGCAGTGTGTTAGTTGAACTT
This sequence comes from Xiphias gladius, assembly GCF_016859285.1. Classification (NCBI taxonomy): domain Eukaryota; kingdom Metazoa; phylum Chordata; class Actinopteri; order Istiophoriformes; family Xiphiidae; genus Xiphias; species Xiphias gladius. Next base: position 10,363,102 of record NC_053405.1, read on the forward strand.
ACCGGAAAGAGTGTAACCTGTACACATTCTCCTCCTCCGTGCTCCTCCTGCTGACTCCTCTCTGCTCCTCCTGTCGCTCTGCAGGAGCTCGAGCACCAGCGGGGAGTCCTGATGAATGAGATCCAAGCGGCCAAAAACTCTTGGTTCAGCAAGACTCTGGGCTCCCTGAAGAGCTCTGCCTCCTTGTCCTCCAGCTCTACATCCCAGACTCCGTCCTCTCCAAAGGAAGGCCCTGCCTAGATAGCAGCCCCCCGCCCCAGCCCCCTCTCCCCAGCGGGATGCACACTAGAGCTGAAGAACACAGGTTGAAGAAGCAAGCAGCAGAGAAAAATGCAGTATTCCTTTTCCAACCGGTGGCAAAGTGGAGCTTACGAGCTTCTTTGACTGCAAATAGATGAAAAGATGGAGGAATTAACAGGCGGGCCACTGGACCACCCACCTGTTTTTCTCTTAATGTTTACGTTTGAGTGAACTAAAAAGTGTCTTGACCTTCTCTGCTTCACAGGTGATGATACAGGGGGAGCATAAGTCAAAAGTGAGGGTTGACTTTGATTTAAAAGGCCAGGGGTCGCTGCTGACACTGTTTTGTTGAGTTGGATCTCTAAACTCATTATAAAAAAAGCTGAATTCATCCAAACAATGGCATCCCTCATTTAGGTCAATAATATAGCTCCACCTTGTGGACAGACATTGCTACTGCGGCATTGTAGTCATAGTCCAAGTGAGATTATGTTTTTATGTAGCTGAGAATTAAACCTATCTACATGAACCATCCTCAGTGCAGCAAAGCCACAGCACTCTGAAAAAGGAATACTGCATCAAGAGTCTTAAACAAGAACAACAGAAAAGTTGTATTTCTTTATAGTAATATAACGTAAACAATGTTGTCATATAAATATGTATAACTAACTATTGATTTTTTTTTTAATAATCTTGTACAGTTCTTTAAGAGAAGAAAAAGAAAAAACATAATGAAAAGTTCTTTGTTAAGTTTTTTTTCTACTGTTTGGAATTTGAATGTCATCTCACTAGATGTTGACGTAAGCACAGTGTGTGATCAATTTGGTCGAGTCCAAACGCTGAAGAGCCAACGTGACAACGTGTAGAAATTTTATTTGTCCCTGCTGTTTTTCCAGTCACGGTTTGAACTGACTTGAGGTTTGTAATTTCACTCTAAATTTCCCTGTTTTTAATTTTTTTATATCCAAGTTCCATCTCATGCCTGTAAGTCTTTAATTGGCTTTTTAAATTCTTTTGCGTGTCACCATCATTGTTTTGAAAAGTTTGTTTATCTGAAATGACAAGAGAAAAGGGGTACTTCCTGTGGCTGTTTTGTCCTCATACTTCCAACGATTCAGTTGGAATTAGTAGGTAACAGAATGCCACACATCTTATGTATTGATGATAATATGAAGTCTCCAAAATAGTTTGAAAACATATATAAGCTGCAGATTGACCTCGGTTGTATATTTTAAGGTTTACATTTTTTTGTCCCGATTAATCTCATTTAAATTGCACCAACAGCCATTATAGTTGGGTTTGTGTTCCTCTTTCACGAGAAGTTGTCTTCTGTTCATTCTTTTACAGAGTGACAAATGGCTTCCATTCAGCCAGATAACAGTCACAGTAAACAAGGTAAAGCTGAGTCTATCTCTCTGTATTAAGTAACACTATGCACAGAAGGTATTGGAAGTCATACCCACCTCATTCCTGTCATCAAAATTCAGTATAGATAACAGAGTCAGCACACTGAATTAGGCAATTTTAGTTTTCTAATACTGTGTAGGCTCGGAAGTATCTGTTAAATAGCACAATTCATCCGTAAATAAACGGCTACCGTAACATTAATAAGCAGGATTAGGTTACAATATTCCACATCATTGACAAAAAGTCCTGAGGCCATTTGCATGGATGTGCCAACACCTTCTCTTCCCTTTGTCATGTCAAATGAATTCACTATTTTGTTATTGTCATCAGTTTAGCCTATAAAGGATGAGAACATAACAGTGGATGCCAAAATCCTCCCTATGTCCTCGGTGGACTGCTGGCAGTGTTGCTCAGTCATTACACATAAGTATAAACTGAATGATAGCAGCAAAATGGCAGCATCTTGAAAGCGAGCCAATGAGAGCAGTTGGAGCTTAAAAGCTAAACAGCAAGAAATCTGACAGATTTCTGCAGGAAGTAAATATAAATCACATATGCCTGGCAAATTAGCATCTCACTTATAGGTTCATGAGACTACGTTATCTTTAGCAAGGGAACGGGCCTCACTTAAAGTGGCTAAAAAGATCAACCGGAATACATCAGCTTTATTGAGTTTAAAAGAAATGAAAAAAAAAAAAAAACAGTTCATACGTACAACATTGATAGTTGCTAATATGTAAGGACAAAAGGATGATTATGTTTTCTGTACTAAATTGACAAACAGCAATTAGCCAAAAAGTCTGTGTTTTGCTGTAACATGAATGCACGTTAGCGCTGTTTTAGAAGGCACAATGCCGCAGTGTCGGTGCCAACGGTCCTGCTTTATTCTCCACTCTAACTGTCGCTGAAATCAGCCTTTTGACTCTGACCAAGCCCACGTGTTTGTGTGGGAGAGTGTGTGTGTGTGTTTTTGGATGTATGTATGTATGTAGATGTGTGTCCTCCACTGTAAATCAAGTGGTTGAAGTTGAAACGGCATCTTCTTCACGTGGCTGCCTTTTCTGTTAATGACGGCTGATGAGAGGGAAGCCACCTGACTGTTTGAAATGTCAGAGAGCGTCAGCTGTGCCATAAGATTTTCCCTACTGCTCCGTCCCCAGTGGTCATCCTCTGTGCTCCCAATTACCTGAACCAGCTTCGCCGTCAACCGTGTCATCTGGTCTTGCGGAAATATCCGTTGCATTGCTGCGGAGAAATCTGCTGCGTTGTTGCATCAGCGGTGTCCCGTTTCACACATCTCCACCAGGAGCTTCCCGGTACGACCACCTTCCTCTTGCTGGTGGCCACTGAGCAGCTCCATGGAGGGAAATGCACCAATGTCGTAGAAAGGGAGAAAAAAACGAAGCTGACAGGCTTAATATCATTGAATTCCAGGTGTGTTTTATATTTCCAGTACATTCCCCCATTCCCTGTGACAGTTACAGTGTCGTACAACCAGTGTCATGTAGACTGTGGCCAAGTTGGAAGGAGCTCCCCTCCTTTTGTGCACTAACACAATATTGATATTTTAAACACTATTTCAAGACATGTTTTTGTTTGTTAAAAGTTATCCTGAGCACAGAGCGTAATTATTTTTTAACTGATGATTATTGTCGCTGAGAGGACAGCTGCCAATTTATACTCCACTGTAATTCCAATTTAATTTCAATGATCAGCAGGTGGTGAGTCGGATTAGAGGTGTGATGTGTGTGTAGTTTACAGTTTGCTGTAATACCACAGTCCTGCTCCTCAGCTGGTGCGACTCCAACACTGTTTGCTGTACAGTAACTGTCTGACCTGTATTAATAAATTTCAGTTTTTCTGTTCATCCACTCACTTTGAGATTTTATTGAACAGCAGAATACTGAACGGAATCACTCATTTTAGGAATAATAAAGGATTTAAATAGGCATTCGGATTCAAACTACATTCAAACTATATTAACATGCAATATAACAACAAATGTGATTTCTCAGATTCGGTTTATACACAATCAGCCGTATAAAGTTTCTATAATCATGGAGTAATGTGAAGGCAAAAACTGATAATTAGAGAAAACTAATGTATTTGAAAGATATGTGACAGTTTCTCGGGTGTAACAGTTAAGAAGAAGAAAATGCTGAATAAGAGCGTGAAAAGGAACTTTGCTTCTTTCTTTTTTTTTTAAACTCACCGCTTTCCTAGAATGAGACGCTGGAAGTGCTTCGCAGCACCAATTTATACTTGGTGGCGTACATCTCCCAGCATTCCTTCGAGTGCTTGGAGACCCCCCAAGAAGCTCGACCAATGCCACGTCCCCTGTCATGTCACGTAGACTGGGAGCAGCAGGGTGGGGAAAGATGCTTTGCGCCAGTTTTGTTTTTGAAATCCGGGGTTAACAAGATATCAGGGACTCTTGACCGCTACGTCGTCTTCCACTTGGCATACAGGGCTAAAGAAATGTCAACAAACCAGTGACAAAAAGGCATCAAAGACACCATAGCTGGTAGTTATATCTAAAGTCCAGTGTTATCACCAGTGCGATTGTTTCAGCGTGTTAAGAAGCTACATGATCTTTGTACCTGGTTTTAGCTGTTGCCTAACCGTTACAAAAGTGGATCATGATAACAATAGCTAATTTAGGCATTAATCAGTTTTTTTCTGGTGTGATTACAAGGCAACAAAACAACAGGCTTCATCTACTTTAGTCATCGGGACCAGCTGGGGAATCCCTGGAGACCAGCATAAAAAGAACAGCTGTAGTTTCAGCCTCATTTTTTTTACAGTATAGTAAACCTACTGCTTTAGCTTCCTATTGTCTTACGAATGTAGGGATCAATCGAAAACAGCGATATGTGTGGTCAGCCATTTGTTGTACGGTCTGTTCTGTACATAAGCATCAGTACGACTGCAGTAATGTGTTAGCAGCCCGTACATGTTTTAATGGTTTATGAATATCAAACAACATAGGTATTATTATATGTATTTAGTAGAACAAGTACTGTATACGTTCTTGTATCATGTGGGAATGTATGCTCTCATAGGGAACTTTTTTGTTTGTTTTTTACAAAATGCTTCAAACACTTAAATAAGATAACATTTCACTCACTGAGATCTGGGGATGCAGCAGCACCACCGAAATGACATGTGATTTCTTTTTACATTTTTTATTTTTAAATTAATTTATATTTTAAATTTATGTTGCCTTCTAAATAACTGAGTCAAAATCAGATCTTCTAAAGAAGTGACACTTGTAAGCGTGGAATGGAGGTTTAACAGGATGACAAAACACTTAAGGTTTCTTACCTCCCTTCATCAAATTTACAACTACATAGTTCTGAGTAAATAGCTGTTGTTGCTATTTGGACTGATTTGTTTTATCATCAACAAAGAAGCAAAGTTCAGGGACTCAGATGTCGGAGTAGGAGTAATACGAAGTTTGATCAAAAGCCTTTACCAGTTCAGTAAAATGACTGCTTTCGACCTTTGGCAGTTCTTCCTCAAAGTTCAAATAAGGAGATAATACCCGATCCTGACCTTTTTATTCATTCATTAAGGGATGTCCCGATTGGATAATTGGACAACAGATGAGATAATGAGCGTCACTCAGAAATTGCGTCTCCAAAAACTAAACAGCGTCTGTTGACTGATTTTTTTGTTTTGTTTTGTTTTGTTTTGGGGCTTTTTGGAGGAAAAAGTTATGAAATTACCTCCTAACAATCCCTTCTAACATCTAATGATCCCAATTGTAACAAAGCAAGAGTCATTTTGTTTTGAAGGCTTACTGGGCGTTAAATTTACATTTCAGCTGCCTTGAGAGGGTCACAACTTTTAACTTTCGGTTTTCTGTCAATCCGACATTATAGAAAAAAGGATACAGACGATGTTAAAACTACCGTGCGCAGTCCACAGTTTATTCGTTTTAAAGGCACTATCAGGCTTTGGACTACTTCATTACCCGCAAATGATATCCACTCAGTTTATATTTAGATTTGTACTCAGCCAGCAGACTGGCTGAATATCACTGAACTCCAGGTGTGCTTTCCAGGACATCCCTTCTTCACTATCGTGCATCATTCTTGTCGATCACATCTGTGACGGTTACAAAGTCGCACGACCTGTTGAAACGGACGATATTTTACTGAAGAGATACTGACTGGAATTATTCATTTTAGGAACAATAACGGATTTAAACGGGAGTTTATTACTACAAAGCTTGATATAAAAAAAAATAAAAAAATAAAAAAAAAATTGCAGGGTCTTGAATGACATGATACCAAAACATACTGAACGTTTTCAATTAACACTGTTGGTAAATGAACAAAGTTTTGTAGCTACTGCAACATCTGTGCAATGCAAATATGATGTTATTGAGTAAATCTTTACAGTTCATTAGAAGACAGTAGTCTTCGCTTCAGTCAACTCGTTTTACTTCAACATATTTGTATAATGGATACGACTGCAGGCTTCCGACTCCGGGTCAGCTTTTCTTCACTTGAGAGAAGGGTAGTTTTGTGCAGAAATTTGTCATTTGTACACTTGAATACACTTGAATTGATTTGTTTGTGAGCATAAATTTTAGTATCCCGTAAAATGATTTGTCAAAACACCAAAACCCGAGGTGTCTAACCCAGTCCAAAATCAACATGGCCGCAGCCTCAAACGCATAAAAAGAACAAAAAGATGAGGATGCGAAAGTTTAGAATCTCTTAATGCAGTAAAGAATAAATGTTCACACATATTATTAATCATCATGTCAAACTTGTGATGAAGTGTCCCATTATATGAGCCGACAATGTAAAAAAAACCTTTCAATGTATTAATGATAATACATTACAGTCTGTAGATTGATAATGTAAAGATGACACAGCACTCTTTATGGTGTAGTAATTTTACATTGATAAAGAGAATTTGCAACCAGGAAAATCAGATATTTTTCAGCTGAGGGACACAATCGAAATGAGGATTAGCGCACTGAGTTTCTAAATCCAGACACCGGATGTCCCATCTCTGTTAACACAGTGAACTAGCACTGGGCAGGAACACCAGCTGGTAAATGGATGGATCATTGTGAGGGACATTTCATTATGGTTGCTCCGGTTATTATATCTACTGCACACGTGCTCCCTATTCTCTTTTTTCAATGTTGCCGAGTCGGTCACTGATATCGTCAAAGTAATTATCAGCAAAGCGAAGCATTTGGACGAGGGCGCTGAGCAGCAGGATGTCGCAGTTGATGTCCAACTCCAACTCCTCGCTGTAGTTCTTCACAGGAACAACACAGGACAACGGCACGCCGAGCCGAGCACTGACCTCCTGGATCTGCATCACAAGAACACAAACCACAAAAGATTTCAAATGAGGTTGGTTAATACTTTCTTCTGAGGACCACAGAGAACCGTGGCAACTTTTATTGTAGATTCACCTCATTTATCTACAATGTCAAGCCAGATTTGAGCTATTCACTGGCCTGTTGGAGAATTTAAGATGTTTTACCAATCAGCCAAGAGGCTTCGTCAGTTCTGCTGGCTGTTAGAGGAATTTAAACACCCAAGGTGATGAGAGCTGTCACGGTTACGAATGACGAATCATCCTCTGACTTCCTGTATAACCTCAAGCCTTTCAGTTTCTCATGTGAAACAATGGTGTGAAGGATTTGCGAGGAATAAAAGGTGCCGGACTCCCCGTCAGCCAAAAGCGTTTGTGACGCTGATCAAATTAGTGGCGAAATCCTACACCAGTCATGTGGATAGTTGAATTTGCATCTTCACAGAGGAAAAGAACAGAATTAGATAACCTAAACTAAGCCAGAGAAGTTAAAGTAGCTTCATGTTATTAATGTGTACATTATATTTTTATTTTTTTGTCATTCTGAGGCCAAAACTAATAAATACAAACTGAACTCCAACAAATCTGCACAATTTTTTGTTCCCGTGTAAAATCCTAAAATCCTCACCATTTCCTTAATGTAGCCACTCTTATAAACGTTTCTCACATCCGCTGTCACCAAAGGGCAGGCTTCATCTACTTTAGTCAGCAGGACCAGCTGAGGAATCCCTGGAAACACCAGAGCAGAGGGAACATTTCAAAAATCGCTCTGTATTTTTAGATGTCAGGCTATCAGAATATTCAGGTTGCACTTAGAATACTTTTAAAATATTTAGTTTGCAATTTAAAAGCCTCTGAGGGACAATTCTAAACGATATAGTTTTGATTTGAACTAAATCTTCTTAGAACATGAACTCTTCGAGGGGAAAACTCTGACTGTGTCTGAAATCACTCCCTCAATTACTTAGTCACTATTGCTTATGTAATAGACATTGAGCTGTTCACTCTCGGGTGGCACTTACGTAATCATCATCATTTTTTGTTGTCGCATGACTTATTTTTGCATTTCTAAAATGCATTGCATTGTGGGATCGGTAGCGGAGTGTAGCGTACACATGCCTTGGACACGACCGATCTCGTTCTTTTGTGGGAATTTTTTGAGGGCACTATATGGCGCAAAAGTTTCCCACTTAGAATTTAGACACTCAAATAAAATGGCGGACAGCAAATATAATACACTGTAGAGTATATTAGAAGAGATTTCGGACACAGCCTGTATTGTTAAGAGAAACTCAGTGTGTTTTGTTAAAATTAGGTCTGATATTAAGACTGCATTCACGTGTTCATTATAATGACGTGGGACTCATTTTAACTGACCCATTGAGTTGACCTTTCTGCGGATAGCTTCCAGCTTCTCCTCCAGCTTTGCAGACATGATGGAGATCTTGCAGGCATCAATGACGTAGGCAACACAATTGATCTTGTCCCTGAGCCCCGGAGACGTACGATAGCTGTGGGCCTCCGAATGCAGAGGAGCAGAGGGGTTGAACTGTGCCATTCGGTTGAGGGGAAAGACAGGGACCGTTTGAGTTAACTACAGCCACATCAATGGCTCATGCGTTCAATACCCTGCTCAACTTAACAAAAAGTTGTACCTGATAACGGTCTGGCAGATGACCTTTAAGGATGCTGCAAATGTCCTCTATGTCAAGCCCTGCCCCTATGCTTTCCTCCAATCCCATGGTATCGCACAAGATGATCGGCAGAGGTTCTCCTCCTCGCCCAGCCTTCAAAGAGTAGGTGCGAAACTGTGGGGTACAAAGCGATGGAGTAACAGACCCCAAAATGCGGATGGGGCGGGCTTTTCATTGTGAAATCGATCACCACGTGTGGAAAATCCTTAAGGGGCAGAAACTAACCTGTGTGGTGAGGCTGGTGGTACAGGAGCCAGCGATGGCCTGGCTGGTGACGTGGCCTCTGAATACAGAGTTGATAGAATTGAAGAAGCTGGACTTTCCAGCTCCAACTGGTCCAATGAGCAAAACCCGAACCTGGGACAAAGACCTGACTGTGGGCTTGTAGACCTTAATGCTGTTGATCAGCTCGTTCCTCTTCCTGTTGAAACAACAAAAGATAAAGAACTTTTTCATCCAGTGAAAATGTTGTTAGTTATTTTTTTGAGCACAGCCAGCTGACCTCTGTGATTGTAGAACTCGTGGTTGCGGGTAAATTTATGACAATTTGTCAAGAGTTGTACAGTTAAAAACAGTATAGCTCAGTAAGCATGGCAAACAATTTCATTACATAATATTTTGCAAAGACACTGAGTCCATCATAATGTAAAATAGTTGGTATAGTATGCCCAGTAAAGCACAGCGGCAGTATTGCGTGTCATGGCATGTGGAACACATTCAATTATTACATCCAAACGCGGCGCTATTTTTTTTTTGATCAATTTATGTCATCATGTTTATTGAATACTGAGTTATACTATAGTAAAGCATGTTAAGAGCATTATGTGTAGGATGGTGGCTCTATCCATCTTACTCAGATTCCCAGATTACCGTCCTCCATGGCCTCTCAAGTTCTGTGGTTTCTGTTGAAGAGCAAAAACAACTTTTATAAAACAATGATCCTATCAAATTTGATAAAAATATTATCCACCAGAGCAACTTTTTTTCAATTGTGATGGTTGTACATGGCACAGTGGCAAAACATATTATCATTAATATCATATCCCATATTTTATGATATTGATATAATCCCTTTAATTTAATTTGGTTTGTATCGACTTTTGCTGATTAAATATTTTATTAAGAACAGTAGATGAAAGTTCAACAATATTGCCTAAGTTGTAGTATTTTTAGGTACACTAACGTGTATCTAACAAGTAGCAGTGACGACAGACAGTGAGGTAAAGGAGAAGCAGTTAATATGAGGGGATCAAATACTAGCGGACCATAGTTGGTAGGCACGAACAGATCATGACACACCATGAAGTGTGTCATTGACTCCTCATGGATTTGCCACAATAAAGCATGAATATATGGTTATTTATAGCGAACTTACCTTCCACTTGATAGACTTCACACTCAGTCAGGTTGAGGTTGTTGCCATGCATTTCTACAGCACTGAAGTTGTAATAGGTTCCAGGATTGCTGTACACTACTGCCTGGCTCCCATTGACGAGAACCAGTGCTTCTCCAAAATATGGACCAGAGTTAGCTATCATTTTCACTGCATAAACAGCGCTAGTGACCGGATATTTGAGGAGCTTTTCTCCGCTGAAGGTGAAAAGAAAGGCCTGGTCATCGTTCATGTACTGGCCAGACTGACTGAAGGGCTGTTTGGTGTAGCCTCCAAACACATAACCCAAGGTGTTATAGCCCACAGACACCGTGGGACTGCGGTTGTCACAGCGTTGGTGGAAGGCTGCACCGGTGAAACCATGGATGCTGGCCTTGTACAGCAGCTGTAGTTTGACTCTTCGCAGCTGGGAGCAGATTGTTCTCTGCTGGCTCCTGGTCAGCCTGGGATTCATAATGGACAGTTGGTCTACTGTTGTGTGTAGAAGATGCTCATTTGACCTATGATGCTTACTCACTTTGGTGTCTAAACAGAAAGAGAAACACAAATGCATTAAAAATAAGACTAGTCTAATTGAGTTTGGTTTATTCTTGGTTAAAACCCTATTTATGCACCTGATGTTTATGGTCCGATTTTTCATAAAATCATGGAAATTACAGTTCATCCTAAGAAACCAATGCTGATTACAGAACATAAGAAATTAATACCAATAAAACCAATAACAAACACATCATAAAACTACCTTCCACAAAAATAAATTTAAAAGAGACAGAGATTTAAAAAAAAACAAAGTATGACAAACTAGACAATGAAATTTGAATAACAGTTTATATCCTCTTTACGTGTCTCTGGACCGGAACTCGATGGATCAAAAGAAACATGAAATTACTTCATATATGAATGTTGTGATGAATGACATCGTGTTAAAAACACATGCACACGTAATAAGCTGCTTTCATCAAATGTACATATTTCAAGATTAACAAATACTTCTCAGAGTCCCCACGTTGTTTTCAACATGAGAGATATTAAGCAATAATTCTCAGACTCCATTCTCCTCTCAGACTGCCAAAGAAATGGTTTGCCACATCAACATTATTACTGACTCAAACCTGAATATACTTAGACCATTTTTTTTTTAATCGACCCAATTTTAGCATCTGTGCACTGGCTGCTAATGTCTTTTAACATTTTAAACTCGTATCAGTTACACACGTAGCCTCCACCGAAGGAAATCTGTGAATTTATAGATTTATTGGTTTAATCTTAAATAACACCTTCAGTTGCAAAAATAAAGACAACCCTCAAAATCCCACTGGCTCTAACTTTATGTAAAAATCAGTCAAAATATGTAGCCCTTAGATATTTTCGTTCTTACCTCCTTCTTTCTCTTCTAGATGGACAGAAAGTGACCTGCTTTCATGGTGGGTTAGGATCTGTATCTGTAGGACTGTAGGGTGTGTACCAAACTGTTCATGGTCTCGATTTCTTCGAAAATGAAACTGAAAGTCTGACGACTAGAACAAATGTCCCTTCAAAATAAAACTGAAGTTAGTTGCTGAATAAAGAAATGTAGTTCTCTGTATGTTTTACATGATGTAAAATCCCTTGTGTTTTATGTGGAGTAAATCTAGCTCCCCCTCCCAATTTAATTTTCTCTCTTTACTTTTTTCTGTAATTCGTACGAGTGGTTTAAAGTCGGATTCAGCACCTGTTCAGCTCCCTGTTTCATTCACAAATTTTCCTCTAAATAGTAAAAAGGAAAACTTTATAAAATGCAGCTTTAAAAAAAATCAGCAGATGATCACATAACAAATTTAGCGGTGTCCGTAGTGGTTTACAGTAACCCAAAATAAATAGGAACTCAGCAGAGCGCATACCAGTGTCAAACAACATACACCAAACTTCAGAGGAAAATCATCCCTCCACCAAATTCAGTGCAAATCGGTTCTGCACTTTGTACGATGGTTTGAAATGACGTTATAGTTAATGCTACAATATAGTGATCCATGACTGGCGGCCCAGAGACGTGACAGTCATGGAGATGGACGAGAGGAAATTACAGTAGGGAGGCTACACTTTCATGTACTATAATGTGGCTGTAGAGCCCGGGCAGCTGCTGGAGGGAGAGATGCCAATAAAATCATACAATCTAAAATAAAGTTGTTGAACCTCACAGTAGACCGGCAAGCCATCACGTTTTTTGGACTTATTTATGTTTTTTGTCTTGTCTTTTGTTTGTTTTTGGGGTTTTCTTAAACCATTGATACACAACACTCAAGAACAATTCTGTTTGTACGGATTGTTCTTGAATTTTGCACGAGGCCCAGTGCCCTTCACACAAAGAACAGATCACTCTTATCAATAAAATATGACAAACACCTGATTTTATTCTGAATGACAGTTTCGTCTATTAGAATTTCGTAAATTTGTGATTATAGCTTTATTAACCCTGGGAGTCAGAAACATTTTCAAATCCTACACACAAGGGCATTAAAATGAGTTAACCGAAGTAGCTCTTTAAAGGATGACAATGAAGCTAACTGTTTGAAAGGTATATTCCAGAAGCTCAGCAGTGGATATTTTAGTCCATCTTTGACACTGTATATTGTGGTCCATTGTCCTGGAAATACAGGTCAGCATACTGCAGGATGTGGTCGACAGCACTGAGAAGCAGCACATCGGTGTTCGCATCCAGGTCCAGCTCTGAGGAGTAGTTCTTCACGGGGACGATGTAGGAGGTGGACATGCCCAGCAGAGCTCCAGCTTTACCCATCTACAAACACACACACAAACACGATAAGATGAGTGTAAAATGTTGACACCAAGAATGCCATGCCGACTGGGTGACATTTTGACACCTGAAAATGCAAATCTCAAACAGTGTGACCTGTAAAGAGTGAGAGTAAAGTTAAAATGATTTTCATTTCTTACAGAAAAGAAAATTCTTGTATATTCTTACTTTGAATGTCATTCAGACCGAGAACAATCAAAAATGCAATCGATCTGATAGCTTGTTGTTATACATTTTTGGCAAGTTAAGCATGGCAAAGTTATAAAATAAAGTCAAGACTTACTAGGATTACTCTTGCTATTAATCGCTTATTCCTCCATGTATGCTACATTGGAATGAACACCACAGAGGAGAGCGGATACCTTTTGTTCAGTCATATCACACGTTTTAGTTAAAGACTGTAATCTTTTTTGGATGGAAGGTCAATGACAAGCCTTTGTTGGCTTGTCATTGTGGTAATGTAAATCACCTGAAGTCTGCATGGTGATCTCATCCTCCTGTCTGCCACTGGTAATTAGACTCAGCATGTATCATGTGCCCCAAGTAGTCGATATATTTTTGTCTACTCCACATCGGTACTGTAGTTAATGATTTAAATCACTAGCTCTATACATTTTGTATCCAGTCACACTGTAGACCACACAGACTACTGAGATTAAAATGTTACGTTACGTCCCAGTAATGCATATTCAAAACAACTTCCTTCTTCTAAGTCACTATAAAATATATTATGAGTTGCTGAATGTGGAATATTTTAAGTGCTCATAACAGTAGGCATTGTGTCCTCATGTTTATATTGAATGTTGCCTAAATGACAGCCTTAGTGTCTGTATCATTCACTACATTCATACCAATGTGTGCAGTGTATTTCCATTTCCCTTTTACAGACAATCTAGAGGAAATGCTTCTGTTTATGTCTGAATGCTTCTGGTTCTGAATTGGACAATTACAGCACATGAACATTTCTCACACTGCGTATCGTTTATATCAACCTACAATGTCCTGAATTCTGCCGCTCTTGTAAACCTGGGTGACATCTTTGGCCGTTTCTGGACAAATTTTGTCTACGTGGGTCAGCAGAGCCACCTGGTGAACACCTGAAAGACAGAATACAATGCAGACATTAAGCCTTCACTGCAATTATCAGAGAAACTGCGTGTAATCGTTGCCTTCTAGAATTATAAATTACGGACAATTTCTGCAGTGCTTTCACTACAGTTGCCCCTCGCTGTTACGCACATCGGTCCCTTTGCAGTTCTAAGCACAGCAAAATCCAATGAAAACAAACAGTTACCGGAGAAATCTTGATGCAATACAATCAGGAGACACTTCAAGAATGAGTGACAAAAGTTCCATTTAGCGTCATTGTGTCTGAAAAGGCTGTTGTGTTCGATGGCTTGTTCGTCTTCTGCTCACCCAGGTCACTGATGCACTCTCGCAGCTGTTGGAAGGTGGTGCTGAGGCCTTCGGGGTAGGTCAGGATTTTGGAGGCATCCACCACAAAGGCCACACAATGGATCTTGTCTGCGAGGCTTGGCCTCTTCACATAGCCCACAGTCTCTGATCTCACTGGCTGATCGGGGCTGAACTGGGAGAGACAAATGAAGAGATTCAATCTTCAGTAGTGTAACAGCTCGTGTTGTTTGAACTAAGACTGTGTGTCGGCAAGATGAGCAGACGTAACCAGGCCAAGATCACAACATAAACCACAAAACACATAACAATCCCTGCTGTACCTTGTGTCCCTCAGGTACATGACCTTTAATGATGGACAGGATGTCGTGGAGGGTCAGTCCGGTCATTCCTTCACCCCCCAGGCCCATAATATCACACAGCACGAGTCTGGAAGGATCTTCTCCCTTTTGACCGTGGATGTTGAAGGACTGCAGCTGACACGAACAAAAAGAAAGCTGGGATGGACGCGTCTGAAAGCATGGGAATAGCCTGCCTGCTGGTTAGAGGTTTGCAGCGGCACTGTCTTCTGAAGTAACAAACTTGAAACTTCCTATTTTAGTGTCACTTTTATTTTAGCTCTTTGTGCGTATGTCTTGACCTTGATCAGAAAAAATATCTTAAATTTGTGGAGTTTGACGAGTCGTCATGGTCACCTCTATGACAGCCGGGCAAACTCAATTCGTTGACAAAGACCATGAGATGCAGTTAAGAGCTTCCGGAAAGCTAGTGAGTGGAACTCGAGTTGAGATGTCATTATCGAAATCTGAATTAATTTTCTTGTGGGATGATGTTGAAACTACTCTTGGGGATAATTGTGTTGTCCAAGGAGTAGAGATGCATCTACAGGTATAAATGCTTTGTAGGTGTTGGGTAACCGTTATGTTCACTAATACAGGAAAATATAAAGGCCAGACTCTTTTCAGTATCTCCTCATTTAAAAACAACACTGAATTTCAGCTTAAAAAAAAAAAAAAAGTATCAATAGCTTTACTGATTTCTCTCAGTTAATGTACATGCTGCTGCTCCACTTGTACCTTCTTGGTGAAGCTTGTTGAGGAGGAGCCCACCATGGCCCGGTTGGTAACTCTTCCATTAAACACCGACTGGACTGAACTGATGAAGCTGGACTTTCCAGAGCCGACCGGGCCCAGCAGGAGAACCCTGGCATCAGTCACCTCCTCACAGCTCGGTCTGTAGGAGCTGACACGCTTCATCAGGGTCGTCTTTTGCCTAGGTTGGAATTTATGATGTTCACTCGTTGTAGATAGTGTTTCTCTTTAAAATGAGCAACATTTGTATTAACGAGACTAATAGTAATTAAAATTGCTGCAGAGTGCAAACTTTACTTAATTGAATGTCACAGCTTCACTCACTCTTCTTTCCAGTTCACCTTTCTCCATTGAGATTCCAAATTGGATTGAAATCCTGAAGAGAGTTTAAGAGTTTAAGACATTCAATGAGCTATTCAGCATTCTCAATGTTTCACCTCCTCTGAAAAGTGACATGCATTATAATAAAGCTGACCAATAAAATGGAACTGGTTAGTAGCTTGCCTTTGAAAGTAAAAGGTTTGTCCGTCCTTTTCTCTGTTGAGGTGACTATGCTGGGAGCATCTGCTGTGGCCATAGCAGGTAGGGCTGCAATTCCAAATCTAAAGCCGCCAGAGCTGATGAGGAAAAAAAATCACATACTGTACATCAGAAGAAGACAGTATATAAAGCAAAGGAGCAGAAAATTTACTGGAATGTCCTTGGTAAAAGGTCTTGCACTTAAAATACTGCATTTGTGACCCAAAAGTAGCGTCATCGTTGAGATGGACGGAGAAAAATAAGTGAACTTCCCCAGGAAGAAGGCAAAAAGAAGAAGGCAAAGACTCAGTCCAATCAAATTCTTTTTGATGAAAACTGAGATCGTAAGGCACTACTGATTTAAAGCTTCTGTGATAGAACCCCACAGAAATAAAACATGGCAGTAAAGAGCGGAAACATCTGACACATTACTCATATCCATAAACTGGAGCTTTTTTTTACTGGATGTCACAGCTTTACTCACGCTTCTTTCGAGTCCATGTCTTTCGCTACAGCTCCAACCTTTTCTTTACCTGGTGAAGAGAGTTTAGGAGCTGATGAGGTTCAATGAAATATCAACTGTTTGCTCTGTTTCACCTCCTCTAAAAAATGTTAAGTGAATGAAAATAAAGCAGACCGTTGCATGTATATAAACATATATACATGTCTCCACAGACTGCTCATTTGCTTTATAAAAAAGGAAATGGACATCATGCAAGTAATGAAAATTTATTTTGTAACATGTATCCACAACCAGCTTAAAGTGTTTTTGGAAATGTAGCATCTGGTTGAAGTTGCTGTTTTTCTTCTTTGTTTGAATGCATCGTTGGAAACCGTGTTAAAATTGCAAATGTAGTAATACAGTGCTTACGGCTTAAACCGCTTTTATTCAGATTTGAATGGTTTTAACTTTTCACACATACTTTGCAGAACATTTGATGCACGTGTAGCCCCTGACCACAGACACTAGAGACTCCTCAGCTCACAATATTCTCAAGCTTTTTCTTAATGAAGAGAAATCTCCGTTCATTTACTTTCTATGAATGTGCAGAGGTGCTATACGTTTGACTCCCCAAAGTCTGATGCCACATGTAAAGGGACACTCCAGGTTGGTCAACCGCTAAATGTCAGAAATGAAAGACAGAGTAGGAAATGCAACTGTGAAACATGTGCAAATGTAAGGTAGGAAATTACAGGGGTACAGGGGTGAGAGTTGTCCAACTTGTCATGACACCATCACGTTATTTTGTTAATTGTGTAAAGGGTTTTGAAGCATGCATTTACTGTTTGAGAAACTGGAACACAATTGCGTATCCTATTTCCAAACTGGATTTACTTTGATTTACAATGCATCTAAACAGTGGAGAAAAACTATGACAGTAAGGCAATGCCTCCAGCCTTTTTGTAGAACATTTTTCAGTGTCAGAGCTGGTCTTTGAAAGTTGTCCTGGCGTGGAACCTTTTAGTAGCTTACCTGGGATTGTATTAAGACATGTTTGTGGTTTGTCCATTGAGCTGACTGTAACTGTAGCTTTGCTGAGTGAGGTAGGAAGTCCAAAAGTAAAGGTAGGGCTGATGAGGAAAAAAAAAAAAAAAAAAAAAATCACATACACCATAGGAAGACAATAAATAAAGCAAATGAGCAGAAATGTACTTGAATGGCCCTGGTTAAAGATCTGTACTATGTGGCCCCAAACAAACAGCTGCATTGTTGAGATTGGACAAGACAGAAAAATAAGTGAGTTTCACAAAGACAAATAAGGCAAAGACTCAGCCCAACTGAGTTTTGTGATGAAATATGAATTTGTAAGCTACTACTGATTGAAAGGGTAGAAATAAACAGTGGCATTAAGCAAAATGCAGCTGAAACATTTCACCCATGTCCTACATCCATAAACAGCACTGGACCCTACTTTAACACAGCCTCCAATCCTATCTTTCTTTAAATCAGCAGAGTTGTAGGGTCAAGCACAACATCAGCTCAGATTACCTTGTTTAAAGTCTGACATGCAGGTATAAAACTATACATTAGCTTTCTGCTGAGACTGATACGAAATGGAGATTTCCCACGCAGGTTAAAGAACCCCCTTATCCAAATTTTTTAATCACACGCGTGAATATACCTAAAAATGCAGGTAATGCGTGAAGAATTCAGATCAGTGTAAAAGCACTCTGCTACAAGTACAGAAGTCCTGCATTCAGAATTTCACTGACGTACAAAAGTATCAGCATCAAAATGTAAAGTGCGAAAAATAAATGACTAATTAAGCAGAACGACCCATTTCAGAATGACGTAGACCTTATTTTTGGATTATAATTACTGATGCATCGATATTTTCAACACTTTAATGTTGAAGCTGGTAAAGGTGGTCACCTTTAACAAATCTGCAAAGTAACTAGTGATTAAAGGTATTCACTAAATGTCAATTTCTTTAACACCTACTGTGTTTGCCTGAGAGATGCAGAAGTATCGTGTTCCAGAAAATGGAAGTGGTTGAAAATTGTACCAAAGTACAATACTCGAGTAAATGTAGGCCTATAAAAAAAAAATCTTACTGACCCAAGATTTTTTCAGCGACTGCAGCGAAGTAAGTTAATTTTAAGTCGGTTAACCGATGCCCGCTTGTGAAATACCACTCGGTCTGGCTGCAAGTGTTCAGGGGAGTCCTACAGCTGAGGACTCGTCTCCGTCCGACACAGGTCAGACGTTGCCGCAGGTTGGAAAATGAACTGTCAACCCTTCGCAAAGCCGAACCTTGCGAGCTCCACCGCCCCGCGGAAAAAAAAAAACCGTACCTGCTTTTGTCTCCGGTTTGTTTCAGCATCGTAGCCTCGGCGTTGCAGACGTCCCGAACAACAGCCCGACAGCTGGACGACGGGGAGGAAGACGAAAGTCGAAGGCGGTGCCGTTTTCCGAGAAATAGAAAGTGAAACCTAAAGATGCTTGCTTGAGAATTGATTGTCAGAGTAGTTATTTTTCATTTTTCCCGTCAATCGAATAATCAGTCGATCACGTAAAGCGGCTACCGACTGAGTGTTAGAGTTCCACTTCAGGACTGGCCTGACCTGTCAGTGATCGATACTGCGCTGACATGTACAGTATGTGGAGCTGGGTGAGCCTCAATGGACCTTTTGCATGGCGGAAGTTTTGATGCGTCATGGCAGGAAAACAACAGGCGTAGTCGTTAATTGTGGCCCCGATATGGTCCATTCTGGCCCCAACGTACATGGGCCCGGCACACCCGAATGCAACAGCGCCGTTAGTACTGTCATGAGTTCCGCCTGTGCTTTCGCTCCCACGACAAAATCAGAGTGACCAACAATAACACAATACATGGGCATGTTTGTAAACATTCGCAGGAAGACACACGCGTCCATGGTCCTCGTGTCTCTACTCCTCACATCCACCAGAGTGAGCTCTGGCCTTGAGTTTGAAGCTGTAGAGCCTCACCGTGCGGGCTGACAGCAAGAGGTCAACATGTATCCCACCTGCACTCTTTTTTTTCCTCCACGGGGAGACCCCATAACCAAATATCCAAAACTTCCTCCTGCAGGGGAGGAAAATATGCCCCCGATGCACGATCACTGTCACCGATCAGTAGCTTTCCAATAATTCGAGAATGTTTCGAACTCAATATTCATCTGTAATTGATGCCGTTGATTGGTATTCCTTGGATTGGAAACTTGCTTTGTGTACGGGTGTGTTTATGTTCATGTGTTTTTGTTTCCTGGGCTTGTTTGACACAGGATTTGTTTTGCATGTTGGAGCAGTATAACACAGAATTGAACGTAGACTGATTCTACTAATACATAAAATTGTAATCATATAAGTATATATTAGGCTATTATTATTTGTACTGACTGTAGCATTCCTGTTTATAGCTGCACTTGATTAAATGGAACTCTATTATTGTATATGTTTAACATGATGTTTAAATAGTGCAGTCAAATAAAGAGTTAAACACTGAAGACTAAAAGTAATTATATATTGGGTTTCACTGCTCATGCAGAGGTTTTGTAGCTGTGTTTCAGAAGGTCTTCTATCCATAGAAATAAACCTTTGTAATGTCTAATTTCAGTGTATTTTATGGCATGAAAATTGTCAAAGTTAATCATTCAATATTGGCTTTTACTTCATTCCAAAACTGCTTGCCTTCAAAAATCCATATACAGTAAGTCATACCTTAGTATAAGTATGAGGTGTAGTGTTGTTTATTACCTCATTAAGGTGCAAAGACACACGATTTGTGAATGCCTGGGTGTAAACACAATACAAATTAGTTCAATTTACAAAAACGTAGCAGGCAGTGGTTACTTAATCCTAGGCAGTGCTGCTCAAACTGGATCTTGACCATGTTATTCTGCTATAAAGTATCTACATATTTAAAAAAATTAATAAAATCATGGTGATATTATGCGATCCTCTGAATTTTATGAAAATGTTTCTTGTTTGCTGAAACATTTCATATATTGAAAAGTTTGCCTCCATATACTATTTTTGGCTGGACTGCGACAGCCGCCGAGCCCATTTGAGCCCCGAATGTCCCTGACTGACTGACTAACTGACTGTCTAACTGACTGACTGATAAAGTTACACCATTGGTCAGCCGAGTGGCGTGTGACTAAGGGCTGACGTTACACTGTTGGTTGTTGCTCTTTCAAAACAAATAGGCACAAACAGTTTCAATTTACAAATTAACGCCTTCGTCGCTAGATCTACAGACTTTTCACACCCTTTCAGCGACTTTTCTTTACAAAAGCACCAAGCCACAAAATCTAATGGCTTTTTTCCACAAACCTTCACTACTTTTTGTAGAAAAGATACGCCATTATTGCTCCGCAAAAGCGAGGTTGGGGTTTCCCTCCGCAAGCACACCTCTATGCGTCTCATTCAATTGCGGCAGCCGACACAGACGTGAATGAGCTTCTAACTTTCTCTCTGCCGGATCATTTCACAAGTAAATACAGGCGAAATTACAGCATCAGGCCATCGTCTTTAACTTCTGTGTATTTTGATTTTGTAAGAGGACGTTGGAGTTTATAAAATCGGGATTCTAGCAGGGCAAAGCAGTAACTTGGAAATGGTTTGGAGGTGACTGCTGGTTAACATGTAGACTTAATGGGCCTCGTCTCAGTCACTATTTCATACCTGATCCATTGTATGACAACAGAAACCGAAAACGTGTAAATGAGAACAGCTTTATTGGGAATTCAGCTGTATTAATATACTGTATATCTGAGCACAGACAGTAGGAGAGAAGCAAACAGATGAAGGGCCGTCCAGCAACATACTAGGCTTTGACCTAGTCTTGTTTTATTAGAATGAACCAACTAACTGTTGCAGTGAGACTGATAGTGAGTTTCCACTTTTCTCCGCATCTATGCAAATTTCCCATGTCGTAGGCTCAATCTGTGGAGTTTGGGTGTTCTCATCAACCAGTCTGATTTCCCCATATTTTCTGTTACTAAACCATCTTGTTGCTATCTGACATTATAACTGGACTCTTCAGGGCTCCTCACTTTTTTCTTTACAGTGCTTTTTGACCAACCCCAGCCCCTCCTCCAGCGTTCATCGGGACAGCCGCAGATGTGCTCCGGATCCAACAAAGCCCTCAGGAATCCTGCCGCAGATCACATCTATCAGCTCTTCACTTGGTAAGACATCACCGCATCATCTCCAGATTTTCACCACTGCCACTCTAGAACTCCTCAGAGCAAAATTTCTATGCCAACTTCATGGATCTAATTTCCAAAGACTTTTTTCTTAAAAATGTACTATATTTTATTATTAATAACTACTAAAATCATGTCAACAACAGTAACACTTCAATGTTCCTATAATTGAAAGTTATCTAGGTGAAGCTTAGAGGAGCATACTAACTCAGTAAATCCCCTCCAACCTAAATAAACATTTAAAACATACATGTTTGCAGGTTCTTTCAGGTCGGTCCTCTTTCATTCAGCCCGGCTTTATCGGGGCTGTTTTGGCTAGCGGCCTGCGATTGATCAGGCATAATAACAGCCCACAACAAGTCGCAGCTATCTTTATGGCCTTGTGGCCATGTCATGCTTTTGCTGTATCAGCAAGAATAACTGACCCTCATTTCTTACTTCTGGAGCCTCGTGTAGAAAGACAGGGAGGTGTTGAGCCACTGTTTTGATAGAGACTATAGGGGTAGGTTGCTAAACTTGATGTTACGAAACAGAAGCATCGCAGACTTGAGCTCATGACCAGGTTTCATTAAAAGTCAGTTTAACTGTTGATGGTTTAATAGCAAACTCTATCTATAGGCTGTTAATTTTTGGATGGGGGTTGTTTCCCTGCAAAAACCCAAATATGCACACACTCAGCATAAAGGTGTTTTCTGTAGAAGTGTTTCAGAAAATTACAACATGTTTTGTAAACTCCGTCATTAGGAGGATCACAGTTTGTCGCTACCTCCTTCCCTCCCTGGCAATACTGCATTTCTCTTGGATGTGCCAGAATAAACATGAAGACAGCTATTGATATTAGCCAATGTGCATTCGAAAGATGTAAACTAAACTCAAGTAAGTTAAACAATCCAAGAGATTTCCTGGTAATCAAACTGCCACCCAACAGTCACATAACCTGCAGTGCGGAGGCGGGTAGAGGCTGACTGTCCTTTCAGCTGTGGTTGTTGTTTTTGTTTACAATAATTATATATCTCATAATTAATGTATAGAAGAAATAAGTGATTGTTGGTTAACATCCTTCCAGCAGCTCATCCTCATCGTCTGGGGCTGTGAGTTTAGGAAGTTCAGACCGATTCAGCTCTGACTGAACTTCAGCTCCAGCTGACATCTGTGGCGAGCCGCAAATGGGAGGAGGGGGATGAGCTGTCTTAACAAGGAGCTATGCTGACTATGTTACCGTGTGACGCAGCAGTGTGTTTTAAGGGAACCCCCCCCCCCCCCAAAAAAAAAAGCCAACATCACCCTTTCCCATCTACACTGGGTGACACACATGCACTCTACTTCTCTCTCTCTCTTATGGTAAGCCTGCCAGTAGCCCAGTTAACCCAAAGTGCAGTGAAGGTTGAAATTAAAACACTGCAGTGATCTGAATGGAACCGCTGGGAGCTGAGGAGAGGCCTAGGAGAATAAAAACTTGAAAGCACATTAGTTATGCTTTTGAAGTGCTGTTTGCTTTTATAGTCAGTGTGGATGTTGGACAAAATAGATGATTAAGCATTAATGAAAAGTATTTGCACAACATGGTCAACGAAAGCTCTGAGACCAAGAGATTGTTAGGTGGACTGATAAGAAAACTTCTTGCTTTTCATTTTATGTACTTGGATTCAGGATGAGATAAACAAATTAAATTAACAATATGTATCTCAGAAATCATGTATAAATTATGCCTGTTTTACATGTTTGTTTTGTCTTCCAGCTTTTTGTCCGCTTTTGAATCTCATAAAAAAAGACCAAAATATGGCTTCCTCCTTGAATGATGCAGGAATCCCTTCTCCCAGTGAGTAACAAGATCTGAACTGGCTGTATGGCAGTAATTGCCTTTTTAAAGATTGACTATAGCTGTCCCATCAGGCCAACCGCTGTAATGTTTTAAATGCCACAAGTGAGTGAAAAAACATTTAAATGCATAATATCTGCACATTTTATATTGAAATCAGAGAAACTTAAACTTAACTGCCATGTTTGAGTTAACATTTTAAAATATTTTTTAAGAATAGTCAGATTGTGTGATTGTGTTCCAAATAAAACTTTCTATGTGGGATTTTGGGCCTTTTAAATTGTGGTTCTTAAGTATACTGTCCTTTTTAGGCCAGTCCATGTGTTTTTTTTAGGCCAGTCCATGTGCCAAAAACACACCAGAACACACCACCATCTCCAAGTTTAGTTAAACTCTCAAGTTCTAATTTATTTTATTCAGATTTATTTTCCTGTGGCACTCTTCCACTGTACCTCTTTGGAGGTTATCATGCGACATTTGGGTTTTGACAGCTACAAAATGGACAGGACAAGATGTTCTGTACCAACAACCTCTGATGATTTACACAGCACCTGGTATAGACTGCAGCTGGGTGGAGGCAACCACTAAACCTTAGCATAAAGTTTAAAGTGCGTTGTCTAGTTTGTTCATTTAAATGGAGAGAATATAGCCTAATCTAAAACTACAAGCGTTAATGCAGAGGTCATGTTTTCAAAAATCATTTTAGGTAGTGACTGTGAGGTTGCAGGTTATAGTGGCTATGAAAGGCATTTTAGGGATATGAATTAAGAAAGAGCTGCATCTTCCTCTGTTCTTCTTTAGCAACAGCTGCCATTGTGACCTAATGCAAAGCTGCCTGTAGATGTGATGTTCCTCTTAGTACGTTTATGTAAGGTTAAAGGTAAGGTTAAAAAAGGAGTGAGGAAATCCAAACACCAGCTTGAAATTATATTACAGACTTTGTTAGGTAAGATTTATTCAGTAAGCAGTAGTCAGCATAGCATTTTCATTAATCTCTCTCACTAATGAGCTTCAAATACTGATGGCCCATTTCTGCTAACCTGCATAAAATGAACAATGAGTTTATCTTGAACACAGATGGGCGTTCCCAAACACATTGCCTATTTGCTATTGCACAGCTGTCAATTTTTCCTTATTATATTGTTTCTCTTTCATGGGGTTTTTGAGGTTCTGTGACAGTTTTTCAAATTTCTAAGAATGACACACCATTCCCCCCAAAGGTCACTGCAGGTAAAACATGACTGTGGTTGCTTTGCTGCATGTCTGACTGCAGTCTGCTTGCTGCTCTGTGACTCCACGTCTAGAGGGAACTATTGTGATCTCTGTGATCAAGAATGATCTAAGGCTTTTCAGGTTTTTATTTATTTTTGTTTTTTGGGATCAAAAACACCCACATTGTCATTATACATGTAAAGTGTATATGTACAGTATTTTTTGCCTTTGTTTCAGTACTGTCTGTTTTGTTGCAGTGATAGTGGCGGTTTCGAGGTGTTTTGATGACTTCTACTGTATGTATACTGCTGCAGATGATTTACACTTCACTGTCTGTCATTCAGGATGAACCATATTTCAACATATTGGATGGCTTAGCGCTTGCAGAGCGCCATGCAATCGAAAAGTCTCAGGTTTGACTCTTCATGGTGCTCAAGTGTCCTTGAGCCAAACACAGAAACCTCTCCCTGTTTTTTTACTGTAGATTACTCTGTGTAAAGCACCAGTTAAAGGCACTCTGACTCCTCCTCCATATGAGTTATATGGGTAAACAAGACGCTGTGTACACGAAGTGATCTGCTGATATCTCTTTATTACAGGTGACTAACTAATGACACGTTGTTTGTCTACATGTTGGTTTTGTTTCCTTCCATTTTTACGCATCGCACCTGTTGAAACTTGTAGAAAGTGCTAATCAAATGCAGCCATCGTTATCAGAGTGACAGTTCACCCCCACTTTGCTTATGGGTAGAGAATTTAAATTGCAAGGTGTGATGATGTTTGTGTTTTGACATGAAGTGCTTGGTGATGTCACTGGGTTTTTGTGGTCTCTGTCTTAGACAGACAGGCCGCCAGTGGCTCTCCTTGAAACACCTAGTGTGTCATTATAGTTGATATCTGGTGTTGGCCGCAATGGTGAAAAATATTTTGCTCTCCTATCTTGGTCAGAGAAATAGTTTAAATCACCGGTGACCATGGGAAAGAAGAAGGTAAGTGTTAACATGTAGCTGCAGAGTGCTAGTGATCCTGTAGCTCAACAGGGGCAGTAAAGCACTAGCGCTGCCAGTGTCAAGCATGAGTGCAACACATACATGAAGACTGTATATAAAGTATCTTAACAATCTTTCACTAATTGCAAAAAAAATGTCTACTGACATTTTTGTATTGGAGCAGAGGAAAAAGAGTAGTAGCACAAAACAAAACAAACAAACAAACAACAAACTAAACTTTCATTTGCACTGTTAGCAAGCTTTATATACATTTA
Organism: Xiphias gladius; assembly: GCF_016859285.1. NCBI lineage: Eukaryota > Metazoa > Chordata > Actinopteri > Istiophoriformes > Xiphiidae > Xiphias > Xiphias gladius. Next base: position 10,388,967 of record NC_053405.1, read on the forward strand.
TTTCATATGTAAGGAAGTTGCAAGGAGAAGGGGGTTGTGGTGATAGTGGTTGCTTGCCAAGAGCTTCAGCCATCATTGCATTTACAAAAGGTTAGAATACGCTCTATGGACAACTCTAGTTCTTCATCCTCTCATGTTGGACTGAGAGCAGACTGGACGCTACAGTGACTGGCTAATGGAAAAGTGACGAGCTGGGCCGGCCGGTCCGGGGCTAGCTGATCAGCATGCTAACTTCGGTAGAAGCACCTGCCGTACTTCAGCACTACGTTCAACCAATGCTAAGGTGGTCAATGGTAGAGTCAGTGCCAGAGAGTCTGACTGTATTCCTGTAACCAGAGAAGGATGATGAGACAAAAAAGTATAAATAAAAATAAATCTACATGACCTCCCTTAAGAGGAATAACTGGTGGAGGTCAATGAGATTATCGGATGGTGTGTCTACATGCTCAGCAAATCTGCCCGCTACACCTCACAGAGGCAGTAAACAAGCCTTAATTAGTAAGTCAAGCTATCGAATGTCTCCCTGTCACCAGAGCTTTTTGTTTGTGCACGGGAATCTTGCACGGGATCCCGCAAATAGCTTTCATAAACAACTTTATGATTGAATGTGTTTTCAGAGAGTTGTTATGAATATATAAGAGAAGAGCTAAAGATAACTGGGCAAGAAAGGATTGGTCACTGGTAGGAGGGGAGCATCCATTTCACCCACAACCTTTGTATGGAGCAAAACATGGCACAAAACTCTGTCTGAATGATGTCTGTGTTAGTACTTTTAAATTTGCTACTAATGAATCAGTGGTAACACTTTCGGGAAATGAACGTAGCTTTAATATCATAGTGCACTTCACTATGAAACTTGAACAAGCTGTACTGAAAACATAACCCACTAAAGAACATCTCTGGTTCAAGAATCTTCCATCAGTCTTTCGTCTCAGCTGGCTGAGCTGTTGCGTCAGATCTCACTGCTGACAGTCTCTAATCTATCTGGCCAGCAGCGTGGAGAAGGAAACATTGTTCAGCCTCGCAATGTTTACATCTTCAGCCTCCTCTAGGAGAACAGACCCTGCAGCTCAGAAGAAAAGTGAGAGTCTGCAGTTTTGCTGAGAAATACCAAAGCCCATCCATCTCTGTTTAGAATATCAACAACCGGCAGTAAAAATGAGACCCACCTTCCAGTGTGTTAATCTTTAGTTTTTGCTAGAGTTTAGCCTTTAGGGAAGCTTGTTTTTCTTGAACTCTAGCCTCAAAAAACACATACATCTTAGATGTTACTGATACCTGGTTCTCCAACTGCTAGGACACACTGGCCTATGACCTCTCATGATTGTCAGAAACATGGTGCCAACAGTGTTTACAAAATGAAGTGTTTACATTGAAAAGCCTGCAAACTCGGTTTTACACACATTCAAACCGTATCAAGATGATGAATTATTCTGTTTTAACGGTGCATAATCTCTTTCTCTCTCAAGATATAGTGGTTAGTCAAGTTTGCAGCCAAACATTTGTAAAAGGGAAATAAGAGGACAAGAGGGAAGGGAAGCTGTGGAGAGAAGTGGAGAATAGACGCAAATAGACTAAGAGGAAAGAAAAGGAAAAGAAGAGGAAGGAGTGAGGGAGAAAAAGAAAATTAGAGGAAGGAAAAACAGAGATGAGATGAGGATAGTAAACTAGAGGAAAAGAGGAGGAGGAGAAGCAAGAGAGGAGAAGGGGAAGGGGGCAGGAACCGGTCTGAACCAGCGTAGGCTGACTCCTTGGGCTATATACCCCTCCTCACCTCCCTGCCTCCCCTCCCTCCCTCCTTACCCTCCTCCTCATCTTTCCTCTGACTCAAACTGGCTGAACTTTTTCTTTAAGCGCCCTGTCATGCGCTTGTTGTCAACAGGAACAATTTGGATACACATTCCCCAGAAGTGTAAGAGGACCCAGAGCAGAGTAAGAGCAGGGGTGATGATGTCGGGGTGATCAGGTCTTAAAGTACGGGGCAGGTGTTCCCCCACACACATTACATAAGGAATCGGGAGGTGTCCAAGAGAGTCAGATTAGGCATATCGATTATCAGGCAGGCATGCTTGGGATTACTGAACATCCACACATACCTCTGGTGGGACAGTTTGTTCCCATGCTACAGTGGGTGTATTCATAAGGCAACTAAAGACGGGTGACAAATTAAGGGAAAAGCCAACATGAGTTGTCTTAGTAAGGTGCTGGGCCACCAGGAGCCGCCAGAACAGCTTCCGCGCAAGTCTCTGGAACTCTACTGGAGGGATGAACACCATTCTTCCAAAAGATATTCCCTCATTTGGTGTTTTGATGATGGTGGTGGAGAGCACTGTCTAACACGTCAGTCCACAATCTCCCATAAGTTTTCAACTGAGCTGAGATTTGGTGACCGCGAAGGCCTCAGCATATGATTCGCATCATTTTCATCAAACCATTCAGTGACCCCTTATGCCCTATGGATGGGGGCATTGTCATCTTGTTTCACTATTTTTTCAGATTTTACCTTTAATTTGTCACCCGTCTGTATTTGTGGCTATAAATTGTAGATCTATATGTGGATTCTGGAAAGATTCTAGAAAAGATTCAAGAGAGTGTCTTCTTTAAGCCTCACTGCATAAGATGAGTGATTTATGTCTTGTTTAGTCAATTAGATTTTTTGGTATAGGGATCTGTTTTACCCCAAATGTAATATTCCTCAATAAAAATACACTTTTAGACAAAATTAAACACCAGTGAAACACTGAGATAACAACAATATATACAGTGTTGCACTTACAGTATACTGTATAATGTACTAGTTATGGGAATAGGGAAAATTATTGAAGGGAGGCAGCATAAGAATTTTTTAAAACACTTTACACAAATGCAGATAATATGCTATTGGCATAAAGAAATTAAACTTTATTAATCCTTATGAGGAAATTAATTAACAACAAAACTGACTGAGGTAAAAGGCCAGAGGATGAAAAATAGGCAAAAATACTGCAGTGATAGAAACAACTAACCACACAAACCAGCCAAATGTTTTCATTCTGTGGAGTACCATGAAGATACCCAGAACATTGTGAGTTTTTAGATAAGCTGAACTTGATTTACTGTACTTTATCCATTTATTTATCAGGGACAACGTGCAATAATTAACATCAACATGATGTAAATGTGATGGTGGGGATGAGGAGAAGAAGCAGCTGATAAAGATGAGGATTTTGTACTTAATAATGGGCACAGAGAGAATGCATGCAGCACTGATTGGTTTGGGATAGTTCTTAGGAAAAAGGGAACAGAAATAGCTGGTTAAGTGATTTGGGAAGAAACCATGTGAAAGAAAGGAAAATTATTGATTAATTTGGAATTAATCATGGAAAGAATATAGAAAAGACTGGTTGTAAAAACATTGCAACGAAATATTAGGTGTGTGTAGGGAGTGCTTGTACTGCCATTTGGTCTTGTTTTTTAGTAGGTGAGAGCTGTTATAAATCCTTGATAACAGAGGGTCAGCGCGGTCAGAGGCAGCAGTGTCTCGGTCTCTGTGACAAGCTCAGTCTAATGTAAGCTGGCTGTCGGTCACAGAGCTCATGAGAACTAAAACTATTCCTGGACTCTGCCAGCTGCCAAGTCCTAAACTTATTTTCCTGGACATGCTAACGCTGGCTGCTGTCTTCACTGGCGATCAGACACAATCTATTAATATACATTACACTCCCAGTAATCTGCACTCATCAGAGCAAACATGGAATCACTGCACACCGTAGCCAATTCAGGACAGTTTGCCTTGGTCTCCGTTTGAGGCCTTTGGGTTGGACAGATGCTGGTTGACAGATTTCATAACTGCCAACACATTTCATAACTGTTTTAGATAAATTTTAGCCTGATATTAGCCAATGTTGCCAATCTCAGATATCACTGTTTTTGTTCGGCTTCAAAAAATCAGTTATGTAATAAAATTCCTCATTCAAAGGCTGAAAAAATGAAGTTGCTGTGTCCCCTGCTTCAGAGGCATTTTATAACCTAAAAAAGAGTAGTCTGTTTTTTTGTCTGACTTTATAATTAATACATATTGTAAAATACTTGTTGTGTATCTGCAAAAAAAACACCCAATCAGTTTGACCCTAGTGAATGCTGTCAAAATGTCGAACAGCACATACCCACTGGAAATTAATTAGAGAGCAGAAATTAGTTATCACAAACATATCACACACCAGGTTTTTAGGATAAAAAGGAAACTTGTTTTAGTGGCTGTATGAAGGAATTAATATTGTGTTAAGACAATAGACAATAGATTGCAGCAATATGGAAATGCTTTCAGATGGGAAAAATCTATTTTTGCTTGTATTAGTCATGGGTGAAGGCAGATCTGGGTGTAGATTTGATGGGCAGAGAAACATACACTGTATGATAATGTCCTGTTTGTGGGTCTTCAGCCCTGTGGGATCAACGCACTCATTGGATGTCTGAGGCAGAAAAGGAGACACTGCTGGAGGTCAGACTCCTGACCCCTGACCTCACCCTATAACTCTGCCAGGAGCTTCGCTTAATGCAGAGCAGTTATCAGTCCACCACAGTGTGAGATAGTAACTGTTCTGTGCTGACTCACAGGTTTTGTAACGTGTGACCAAAGGCAGCCTTTATACTGCTGGAGCAGCCCAGAGCAGCCCTAAATGCAGTAGATCATTTTTGATACTTTCACTGATAACACCACACAAATTTCTTCCTTTATGCTTCTCTCAAACTTAGTTGAGTGAGTACATTTCATTCACAGCAAAAGGGGGGAGGGGGGTCAAAGGGTGGTATTTATGGCCTTTGAACAATCACTAATTCCTATCAAATCTTAGTGATACTTTGTTATAATTTTAATAAACAAAGAAGACCATGGTGCGAGCCATTGGTCACCTCTACTTCATGCCAGCAGTATCGCTACCTCTAATGTTGTGCACGATTAAAACCAAATTTCCCATAAACCTGATTGTTCTCTGTCCCCATTGTCCTTATTGAAGAGACTGAACACTTTGGAGGTGAGGTTATCATCAACCTTATACTCCTTCCACTATTTGCACACACCGAAAACTCTATAAATTTACAGACAGTACTGTGCCCTTTCTTCCATGGCTGTGTAAAGAGAACTCTGTATAGCCCTCTAAGATGGCACTCCATTCATTCAAATTTCTCACTTGGAGAGTATGTAGAAAAAACTTTTTGGGATTTCTAGAGCTTCTGCATTCATGGGCCCACAGAGCATGCACATTAAAGTCCCTTTGTAGCTTAGCTTGATAATTTCCTGCTGATTCCCCGCTCACACGAATGGCATGAAAACAAACTGATTTGGCTCTTAGAGATTTTTATATTTTTATTGGAACTAATTGATCAAATTGTGAGATATATAATAAAGAATTGTTTTGGAGTGTTTGTGATACTGTGGGAACTTGCCTCTCTCCGCTTTTGTCTGTTAAGCAATTCATCACATTTTCCTCCCAATTCAATCTGGAGGCTGGAGAGTTGTGGTCACTTCAGGCTATCAGGTTTCGATATGATGGTCTTATTTGTTTATGGTAATACTACTAGGGTTTAAAAATAAATGTGACCAAACTATATCAGACTTAGCTTGAGAAGAAAGCTTGTGAAAGTTGTAGGTTCAAAACCCCAACTTGACCCTGAGGGTTACAGAACAGTTATGCAAATAAAAATGAAACTCTTTCACAACCCTAAGCTATGGCCATCAAGATGCCCGTGAGCAAGACACTCAAACAAGACCAGGTCAAAACCTAGTACATGTATGGACCACCCTTCATCTGTTTGCTTCTCTCCTACTCCCTGTGCTCTCATATACAATAATTTAATACAGCTGAATTCCCAATAAAGCTGTTTTCATTTACATGTTTTCTGTTTCTGTTGTAAGACAACTGAACAAGTAAAAAATAGTGACTGAAACGAGGCCCATTAAGTCTACATGTTAACCAGCAGTCACTTCCAAGCCATTTCCAAGCTGCTGCTCTGTACTGCTGAAATCCTGATTTTATGACCGCGACTTCGTCTGTCAAAATCACAATACACATAAGTTAAAGACGGTGGCTTGATGCTGTGATTTCGGGTGTATTTACCTGTAAAATGATTAGTCGGAGAGAAAGTTAGAAGCTCATTCACATCCGTGTCAGCTGCTGTGCGGTCAATCGAATGAGACGCATGGAGAGGTGCGCCTGCAGGGGCAGAAAGCCCGACCTCAATCTCAAGGGGCAACACTGCCAACTCTCTTCTACAGAAAGTAGCTAATGTTTGTCCAAAAAGTTGCTAGATATGTCGCTAGGTGCTTTTGTGAAGAAAAGTCTGTAAATCTAGCGACAAATGCGCTATCTTGGCAACACTTCCTGTAAAACCCCCCTGATGGAAGTATTTGGATGTGTGGCAGAATGTTGCTATAAAAGACCTCAGTTGATAGATAGTGGTTTAAAAAAAGCCCAAAAGTACAAATCCTGGATGAGTGTCTCCTTTCCAAATCCAAATCCATCACCACCTCATTGATTGGAAAAACATGCACTAAAATCCAAGTAAAGTATATTTGGGCAAAATTTCTCTATCTGCCACAGCTGAAAATCAATTCCACCTGGACAGAGGCAAGGTTGTACCACTTAGGTTTTCCATTGCATAACCCTCCAGCTGCATTTTATTTTTTGCTCCAGCAAATTACTTTTGCTGCATCTGCCAGAGGAAATGGAAAATCATGTTTAGGTGCCAAACATTAAAAGAAACCTACTAATAGTTGGTCAAAACACTGTTTCATTAGATGGTCTTTGCTTTTCTACATAGCATTCAAGTAAAGCTACAGGAAGAAGGCCTAAAGAACATGTAAATACAGTGTGAATTCACTTTCTGGTGACTTTCTTAACAGTAGACAAACAAGTTTTTCCTTTCAGCGGACCTAGCAAAACATTACGTTTAAGTGTCAATTTTCAAAAATCATAGAAGAAATGATGTTTGAAGTTGAAACTCTGACCCCTGATTCCCAAGCCCAAGAGGCCTACTAACAAATAGATCAGTTTTTACAGATGTTCTGTTTGTATTTAAATTGAGCCTTAAGGTGATACACCACCTGCACCTGGTTTTTTGTCATTCAAAACCTTACTGTGAATCTCTCTGTTGCAATTTTGTTTTTGGCTTGTTTAAGCTGCACAATTACAAGTGAACCAGAGCTTGTAAAGTAAAGCCCGAAAAACTCACAAGCAGTCTGTTGCACAGAAGACTGGTCGTCCTGCCAAGACAGACAGAAATTAGGCAGGAAGAGGGAGTCAAAACACATGTACAGTAATTCCTGTTGCTGCACAATGGACAGTCTAAGGTTTTCCTCTCTGGTGAGCAGATTAGTGAAGAACACTTGAAGAAATAGACATCTCATTGCTGTTTTGAAACTATAAGATATGCACAGGTCTGTACTGTAGTCTCTGCCCTGCTTTCAGGGCAGCAGCAAGAACTCTGCTGCTGCTAATGTTTAAGTTACACAGCCAACTCAGTGCAGCAAGTGCACATGCACTTATGAAACATAAGATTGTTTATGTTGCTGTTGCAGAACTTCTTAGGGAGGCTTCTGTAAATAATAAGTCTTATTACACTGGGCATTGATTATATACATCTACTGCATGCTCTTATATGGAGTATATGTGAAAAGGTCTATAATGGAGTAGTATAATGGAGTCATTTGGGAGGCTACATTTTCTGTAGAGAAGTGGCAAAATCATAAACACAGCAGCATTTGTTACCTAATATGGTAATAGATTACTTTTAAATTTCAAATCCAACATCAAAGTTTTCCTGTTACTAATATGGCTCATCAGAAGTCCCAACAGTTTAACTTTCAGTTTGGCTTCTTCCGTGTTCAAATCTAAACCAAAACGGGCAATCCATTAAAATTACCACATGGTGACAGTAACCATATAGAGCATGTGTGTTTGTGTAAGTGAGAACTGTCTTTATATGCCTCTGCTTCACATGTGCGTGCATGTGTGTCTGTGTGATGCATAAAACAGGATTCATATGACAAGCCAGAGTATCTTAGACCTGATTCTACATAGGGGTGGGGAGGGGTGATGGCGGCTGTATGCATTTTCTACATTCAGATATCTATCCGGCATGGAAGTGGGCACCCTTGCCAAGGCCCTCAGTGCTACAAAGGGCAGGCGAGGCGCTAAATGACCCGCTCTCTAACCCACCTCCCCACCCCAAATCCATCCGCCTGTACGCTAACATCGCAACCTCACTGTGGGTCTGGGCCAGTGAGAAGCAGCGCAAACCGGCGTGAGCCAGTGCTGGGAGCTGCATCAGCCCTCGCCTCCTCCTTCCTCTGACTTCTTCCTCCCATACGTGCATACACTCACACTGACACATTGGTATTAGTGTACTTTTACGGGCCTGCCATTGTCTGTTTTGACTCTGGGATATCTGACCCTCAACTAAACCTCATCTCTTGACCTGATTGCAGTGCATTTTTGCTAAAAGAACATTCAGTCTTGATCAGAAATTTGTTTTTATTTCATTGCAGGTGCTTGGATTTCGTTTCATTCTTGCTGTAAATGTGTCAAACCCTTAACATGATATGAACAACATTTAAATATAGATTGATCCTCATCACTCCGTGCCTAACCTCAACATCATAATTCTAAATTCCTAAAACCCAGCCTCGAACAAATTTAAACTTCTAGCAACTTCTTGTCGAGAGTCTGATCTGAATCTAATCCTATTTATAATCTCTCTTAATCCAGTTCTGATCAAATTTTAAAATGTAATGATTGTCAGAAATAATCTCACTTCACAAAGATGTTCTCATCCTGAAGGTCTGAAGCTCAATTTTGCCACTCACAAGGAGAGAAAAACAAGAATACTCTCACATTCACCATACACACACACTTCCTCCTCTGTCACCCAGTCATGCTCTGAGCTTTGACTATCTTGATCTGCATTTATACGGTGACATTAAATGAGATGTATAATTCTTTGTGACCAAGCCTTTGAAACTGGGTTAAAAATAAATAAATAGATAAATAAATAAGATCACATGTGTGTTCCCTGTGTTTAGATGAAGAAGATGGTCTCTTGTTAGCAAACAGTTAAACACTGTCAACCTTACACATATAATGAGTCTCGCCTGTTAATGAATCAGCTTTGGTTGGTTCAGGTTGGTTGGAGTCGTCAGACGGATGTTTTGGAAAATTAAAACTTCAGTTTCTTTGATGTAAGGCTGGCAACTACAATGGTATCTATAAATTGCAGTAAAAATTATTTTAACCACAGTGTGAGAATTTTTTAACACCAGAGAAAGGTTTAGCCAGATTGGTCCAAGTTTACAATGCCTTTTCCTGTTGTTGGGGAGCTGTGAAGGGTGTTTTTGAGCCAACTTCCCATTAGTTCCCACTCATTCAAGGACACTCTTTTTTTGGCTTGACTGCTTTTCTGTAGTTTACAAGGGACAATGTCACAGAACCTCCTCATAGTAGTACAAATGCTCTCATACCATTTCCTAGACACTTTAAAGTTTTTTAATGCAATGCCCATCACTTCAGATAAATAAATGTTATGTTATAGAAAGTTACATTACAGTGGCACCAAGTTACACTTCTCCAAAGCAGGTCTGCCAGTTCAGTGAGATAATTTGGCAGAAAATCTCCAACAGTAAGTTTGATGGCCCATTAAACATCAAGCTGGATATGTTTGGGCGAAAGCCCATCACCATTTATATGAGTGAAATTTCTGACTTAATTCCATTCATTTAGAGATAACCACCACAGAGAGTGGGCTGAATGAGCGAATTTTTGCCACTGACAAATTGTAAACCTTATTGACTTTGAAAAAATCACTCTGAGAGAACCAGAGAGGTTAACGTGGAGGAAGCTGCTGTATTAACTGTCTTGCATGGCCTGCTAGTAATTAAAATGTCAGCAAGTTTCCAGGACAAATGATTTGTGTTGAGCCACTCTCTGGTATTACTGGGCAAAGCCAATGCTCTGCAACACCCATATTTAGTGGTCCCCACAAACACATGGAGGACTGTTTTTATTTTTGTTTGTTTGTTTGTTTGTTTTCCTGTCATTTTTGCCAAGGTTGTGATTTGGGAAAATGACAAAATCTTTATTATAAATACAAAGAAAGGTTATCTGACTCATTAGTTTCTAAAACTCCATTGTAAATCACCAACAGCTGTTTTCCTCTCACACACACATCAAGACAAACCCATTCGTATCAGACCGTCTCAGAACCACACGTACAAATCGCAGTCACAACCTACACAGAGAGCAAATACTTTTTTCACAAGTATCAGTCAAGTGTAGTGTAACATTAAAACAAAGCGGAGAAGTCAGCGTGTTTTCATGTACAGTCGTCTATGTACAGGCAGCAGGGGGAGGAGTGTGTTTAGTCACACTCACTGGCTGATCAGTCACATGCTCAGAGCCAAGGAACACAGGAAACACTTTTCTCCTCTGACCATGCGCGACGTGCATCACAGTAGGCCTGTGTGTGTCTGCTCATGCTGGCCGCATGGGTGCGTATGCAGCTGATTTAATCTCCACCTGCATAAAACACAGGTAGCAGGTTTGTACAGAGAATATGCAATGCAAACTTTATTCAGTTCAAAAGGTTACCTAGCAAAATCAGTGTGTTCTAAAAGCAGACATTGTTCTTATTTCTTGAAGCATGCACTCATCTAGCTTGATTAACTGTTTCAGATTGAATCACCCCAATGCCAATTTAAACTATTGTGAACACTGAATACATGTCACTGAAATAACAACACTTAACGACACTAAAATATGCCGTCAGGAGAACGGATTTATGCTGAAAATACCCATCCAGCAGGCCTTAGGCAGACAGTAACATGTCCAGGTATCAAGAGAATCTTGAATCAGGATTTCACAAAGCGATGCTATGGAAAGAGATTTGGTGCTAGCAGATCTTTAAGTTCCATAATAACATACATGTGATTTTGTTATGCTCAGTCTTAGGGGAAAAACTTAATTTGTTTGCACAACTACAAATCTAAAGGCAATGGCCTGGCTATTATCCTGAATGTAATGTTTAACTAATTTCTAAATTAAGATGTCCAGGAATTTTCCTGAAATCAGTGAGTTGCAATATTACTATGATGAATTGTAGGTGAGCTTTTTTTCCAGAATAGATATATATAGCATTTTGGAACAGCCGCCCTTCAAACAAACAGAGGCTACGGAGTCAGTCCTGCCGGTCAGTCACCCACTTGGCTGTGAACTCTCACCCAGTGGCTGGACGTCCAAGAGTTTCCCCTCTGCGAGGCCATAAACAAGCCATCTGCCCCCTCACCTGAAATCCCTGCTCACAAACACAGTTTGTAGGAAACGTTCCACTGGTGTGAAACAGAGGCTGCCAATCTTTTGTAGCATGGCTTGATTTGTGTACAGTAGTTAATCACAGGGATTTTAATTATTTTTGCACAGTGGCTCAGCACTTAGCGGTGTCACCGCACGGCTCAAATATTAGCATCTATGTAGAGACTGCATGTTCTCCTCATCTTCATGTATCTGTAATTTTTGGAAAGAACATGGATGTTGGGTGTTTGGGACACTCCTGCCATTGATCTTCAACAATGAACTGCTCTTAAAACTGGAGATAGTCCCCTGCTACTGCATAAATAAAGTTAGCGTACTACAAAGTTAGTCTTTTTAATACCAAATTCCCTCTTTGTGTTACTATTACTCTGCCCCAGCTCAGCAAGGAAACATCATGTTACTTTATATAAAAGATATTCACTTGATTTTTCTGACTTAGACTGCTGAAGCCTCACATTATCTTTATCTGAACTTTTCAATTCATTTTTGAATGAGGACTGTAGATTTTGACCCCACTACACATACACTGAACTTGCTTCAGAAAGGGATCTGTTTGCACCAGTATGGTCAGGGGGAATAATTATAGTGATCACAAACCATTTCATCGTACATATTGTTTTTGGATAGACTAGAAAGTGCAATCAATACAGAAATTCGTCTCATTTGCTTTTTGAAAATATTGACCACTTGCAAAGATTTAAAAATAACGAGTTTGTGGTACAGAGAGGAGAGTTGAGGGCGTGTTACGCCCACTAAAACCCACACACACACAGGCCTATGATGGACAGGGCCCCTGTGTGACAGATATTTTTTGTGTCAGAGCATCTGCTGGGCTGTGTTTTTATGGGAGAATCAAAATTTTGGGTAGTGGCTGTGGACAGTGGGCAACAGAAGCTTTACAGCTGCATTGCTAATCTGGACCAGTCATGTGTCAATTAAACACAAAAATCAACAAAACCTTTACATATATGAGCATATTACACACAGACAGACTATACCTATCAGTCTAGTTGACACCCCCCCCCCCCCCCAAAATACAATATAATATAATACAATATTCTTACTGGGATTTTTATTGGCCCTCTCCAGCTTTGAGTCCCTAGAATCAATAATGTGTATATTAAATAGCCAATAAACACACAACAACACCAAGCTCCTTTAAGAAATATATACATTTAAAAAGATATTCAGAATACAAAATACATTGCGGACAAATGTGCCACAAGGTGTCATGTTCAAAACTTTTTGAAGTTCCTGTAAGTAGGTCAACTGTCATTCAGACTGCTAAACATACATGTCTAAAACTTTTTTGTTTTGTTTTTATACTTCACACCAGATCATTTAAACCCGGTCTGCGGTCTACCATTTAAAGGGCCATGAGACGTCACCACAGATAAGATGCTGAAGCATGTTGGTGGAAATTCAAGCTCTCTCCGGATTGGCTCTGCAGCAACTTGTTTTTTTATTAAATGTGCTTGACGACAACTCAACCAATGATTGCAGAGCAGTGGGTGGGGCCCGATGTTCCCAGCTGTCTGCGCCCTCAAACACGCACACACACACACACACACACACACACACACACACACACACACACACACACACACACACTGTTTCTAGTTCCACTTCCCCATTGTTGTTGAGTCTGATGCTGAAAGCAACTTTGTCCAGTACTTGACAAAGTTTTGCAGCTCAGTTATTAGTTTGAACATCTCAAAAAACACATTTTATTTTTTGTTGTATATGTTTTCACAACTACAACAGGGAGTTTCCACAGGGAATCTCAATATAACATAAGATATCTAATATATGATACACAATAAGATAAACATAAAAGAACAGAAAATATTACAAAGAGATAGATAAATAAAATAAATAATTTCATTGCTAATGTGTGCTTAATATAAATTGCAAAATAAATTACAATGTGCAACAACAATAGTATCAAAAGACTATGCGTTCTGTGAATGTGTGCAACTAATATGAGCTGTGGTGAAGAGTGAAAGTGTGAGCATAGGAGTATGAGAATCTAAAAAGAAAAGTGTGTATGTGAAATTGCTGCTTTTTAAATTACGCAAATTGTGCATCAGATTCATTTTTAAGTCTCTGTAAGGCAGTTACACCGGAAGTCCATTGAAAAGACATGAAATATTTTCAGATTACACCACAGAGAGATAACATGGAGGGAATATGCAGATTGAAAATGTGCTTTATTGGTTCCCAGTATTAAGCACTAGAATTTTATACATTTCAGTCTCCCAGTTTTCTTTTTTGATTGATTTCCACTGAGGTCAAGAATAGAATCAGTCCTCTTGATCACAGTTATTACCGGCAACCAGAAGTAAAGGGGTCAAAGGTCCGAGCCGGTCGCTTGTTGCTGACTGCTGCAGGCAAGTGCCATTAGAAATCAACTTTTGTTTGTTGTTTTGGGTTTTTAAGGAAAATTTCTGCAGGCGAGGTTTACTGAGCTTTGCTCACACAGCACGTGCACACACCTTGAAAAGACACCTTTAGGCTTGTTTTGGATTCAGCTATAGTACACTACTTGTATGCAGTTTAACTGGTGCACCTATCCATTTCTCAATGTTTTCATATTTCTTTTGTAATTTTTGTCTTACCATTCACATTATCACTGTAAATCAGTGTGTGTATTTACTTGTGCTTCTGGCACGGCCTCATTTGTCCCTGCTCACTCTGACAATGTGGATCTTTCCCTTGGATTCAAATCAGCAATTTTTTTTTTACACACACTGACAAGCAGGAATAGCAGCTAGAGCTTCTGCACAAACAAGGCAAAGAGACACATAAATGAATACAGACACACAGACCAGTCCAAACAAGCAAAAACATGCAGATAGGCCGCCCACACAAAAGAAACACATTGCACACAAGCTCGTGGGCACGCACACACACACACACACACCCACACACACACACACACACACACACACACACAGCGGCACACAGTTAGACACGCACATCCTCCATATGTTATTACACTTAAATGCCTGGAGCCTCAACACAGCTGGTGCTTCACAGAGGAAGCTTGTGTCTTGTGTGTGTGTGTGTGTGTGTGTGTGTGTGTGTGTGTGTGTGTGTGTGTGTGTGTGTGTGTGTGTGTGTGTGTGTGTGTGTATGTGCATCAGAGTGTGTGTTTGCATGGGCTATACACTGTCATATGTGCAAATTTATTTTAACATCTACTTTGCCTATATTTTAGTATTTATTTCTAGACATGGCATCTGAGGCCTTAGCGAAGTGACTTGTTGTAGAGGATCAGTCTAGGTGAGCCCACCTGTGTCCATGTCGACTTAAGTCTTTGCATAATAGTGTGATCACACCACATCAAAGTTCAATGTGACATCTCTCTGTGCGACTTCCTCATGTCAACAAATTGTACAGATTGTGTGTTGAACCTGGTTCACCCTCAGATCTGATCACAAAGCATCCAGTGTGAGCTGTCAACTTTATGAACATGCAATGGTGTTTATGGAGGTCAGATATCCCAGTTTGGCAACAGGATATATTTTCTCCTGATTAGCTGGTTAAAATTCAGCATGGCTTTGTTTTCTTAAGTGAACATATGGATGTAATAATACACTCCAAAGTATCTTGATATGGAAAATATATTTTTAGGCCAGTTTATTATGAATTATTACACTAATCACATTGTTAAGTGGGATCTTTTGTGCACTAAAATTAGATTTGCAATTCATGGAATCAAAACTGAGATTTCAAAGGCTGAAAGTACATTTTGAAAGTTTAAAAAGTGGTTTTAAAAATGAAAAACTGAAAGTTTTAAACAAATATTCTAATGTCAGTCATGACTGCCCCTCACTGATAATGTTTTCTATGTAATGTATTTTATTGTTACAACCTTTAAGTTTAGAGATTCTGAAGATATCTTGCAGAGTTTCTTTTCAGAGCTACGGATCTGTTCTGTCTGCTCTCTATTCTGGGATTTGATACACTGTTTTCAATTATTAGCCTCACCTTCGACCAATCATGTCTGCAGGCCTCTAGCATGTTTTTTATTATATTAACCTTCAAACTTTTAAATTGTTACCTTTGATTTTATGAATTCTAATACGGATTTTACTGAAAATACTTGTTGCTGGGTACAGGTTTTTACTGATCAGATGTTTACACCTGCGTTTTATGTGTTGTATCTTTATTATATACTGCTCATTATGCTTTGACATATGTTGTTCCTTTTATGTTTATTGCTGCTCTGCAGGACTTGAACATGCCGCAGGAAACTGGATGGTTTTCTTCACAGGATGTTCTCTCAGCTAATCCACCTGTCAGAGCTCAACAGTCAGAAACAGTGTGTTCCCACTGTAGGTCACCAAGTATGTGTGTTTGTCTTCATTCCTTCATCCATCCAAGAGTCAGTCTGTATTTTTCTTTGGTTGCTGGTTTTTGCTGATTTCAGGTCAGATAAGACCCACAATAGGCTTTCTGTCTCAGAGGCATTTCTGCGCTCCACTGGTTACAGGTACAGGGAGTCCTTGTTGTTCCTCAGCCTGCGCATGGCATCCCCCACCCAGTCTTGCTTTCATCAATACACATGTACACAAACTGACAAACACGTGAAAAACAGGTGTATAAAACAGTCTTGCGTCTCTTCGCTCTATTTTCTTGACTTTCGTTTCTTTTTCCTATTCTACTAGAGATAAGTTTTGTGGACTTTTTGCCTTATTAGGTGTGTATGGTTAAGAACAGCTGCCATCTGAGTACTGCTGTGTCTTTCAAAATCTTTCCAAAGACAAAATAACATAGTTGTTAGTTAAGTCTTTATATCTCATCTCTCCCTCTCCTTCGCTTTCACAATCTCTCTGTTATTCAGCCACAATATACAGTTTTTCCTCTTAGTTTACACCCCCCTTCTCCCTTCTCTAATTATTTTTCCATCGCTAGCCTTTTCATCCCACCTCTCTCCAACTTTCTCTCAAATACAAACACTGTCTTTGCCCCGTTGTTTTTTTTTCCTGTGTTTTTCTTAATCTTTCTTACTCTTAGCCTCTCTTTCTAAGTCCTGCTCTTTCCTATTTAAACTATTTTTCCCCATCCCATTCTTCTTCCCCACCACTACATTATTGTTCTGACTTGTGTTATATTATTGCGTGACCAGACTTCTTACATAATCCCTCACCGTTGTTTTGCGAAGTCCTTTGCATTATATATATTTCTGTACATGTTACAGAGAAGAAAATGAGCTAGGTACGGTTACAGTGTAATGCAAGACAGATGCGATGCAGCAGAACCCTATGAAACGCTGTGTTCACCCTGCAGGTCGACTGCAGCTTTAGGATGAATGGTGTTTGGAAACTTACTGTCAGGGATGTACAGCAGCAATAGCCACAAACATACAGAATTTGAATAAATGAATAGTAATTAGGATTAGCAATTTAGTAATCTTGATGACTGAAAGAGTATTTGCAAAAAAAACCAAACCTAATTTTCATCAAACGAAAATAGCATTGAGGCTGTTTTTGGGGTTTTCTTTGTGACCATGAACATTGCAACAGCACAAAAGGAGAGGCCTGTGTTTTCAGTCAAAACATCTTTGACACAGTCTCAATAAACATTATTCGCTTCACACTATTAGTGCTTAGAGCTCAGCTGTAATAAGACTGGTGTCCCTACTTTTTGGATCTACCTCCTGTATTTGTCACCTCTCAGTGAGGCAGTGGTAAAAACAAGCTTAATCACCTACAGTGTATGACCTTCAGTCCTGGTTACCATCATAAGATGCAATAACATCAAGATAAAGGGAAATTATTTATTAAAAAATGTTAGAATTAAAAAGAATGTGCTGTGGACCGATAAATAGAAATTAGATGATATGTCGAACTTCACTGTCATCCACTGAAGCTGATGTTTCTGTGGTGCCTACTTTGGGATAAAGAAACTTATTTTTCAGGCCAAAAATGATTAAATTCGGCGTCATAACAATCTTCAAAACATCTGCGTTAACCCCTATTGCTCATTTTCCCAGTGTTGTGTGTTTATGTGACCCGGGCCGGGAATTGTATCAGCTGAGTGACCTTATGACTCTCCAGCTGGGTTTTTGGCTGCAGGAGTAGAGAAGAGGAGGAGGAGGAGGCGACAAGGTTTCCCATTCGGCTCTGGTGGATGGTTGTCAGGGGGTACATCAGGGGTTGAATCTGTTTTCCTAATTCTGTTTCCCCAAAAGATTCCCCACTGAATTTCTTCTTTCCAGGGGAGAAGATCCGGACTGTCAAAGACACAGACCTACTGTGACAGTTGTACCAGATATTTAGAGGCCTCAAATGAAAGAACGGTATCAGTGTGTTTGTAGTTTCTGTATATTTTGCTCATTTATAACAGGTTTTTCAAAGTTATTCTGAAAAACTTTACAGTAAGATTAAACTGTATTATTTAAAGAATTTAAAATATTAGCTGTTTAAAATGTGGCCATATTTTTCATTCACTCTCATATTTTTATTTTACAGACTAGCTTTTGCAGTAATAAGGATAATGAGCCACACCACACACCTAATACATCTCTGCGGTCCCTATGACGCAAGTTGAAAGCAATATCACATCTCTGGCTGAAAATAAAGGGGAAGTCCAATTTACACACTGTGCTTAAAAGTGATGTCATCCATCTATTTACTTGTTAAACTGGTTCCTGAAATGTTAGGAAAACTCCTCCCGACCTGCCTCTGTGATGCTGATCCCAATTGATATCATGTGGTTTGGCTTAATGACAGAATTTTGTTTCTTTCTTAATTTCAACTTCACAACACACAGAAGTCCACTAAGAAGTCATAAGAATAATCATCTTATGGGGTTAATGCAAAAAGGAAGCAGAAGTCCTGATAATGTAAGAGGACATTTCTTTGTCATATCAGAGGGAATAGTTCCCCACAAAGTTACAGGAAAAGCCTCCTTTTCATGTAAAGGCAAACACTGAGAAAAAAGTTCACATCTCGTAAAGAGAACGTGTATGTTTGAAAACATTTTAGATTAACTTACATGAATCACATCTCCTGCTATGGTATAGGAAATAGTTCCCTCATGTGAAAATCATTACCTGCAGAGTTAGGTAAGAAAAACATATTGGTCCTGTTAAAATACGCTCAAAACAAATAATTAGGCAAAGTGTTCCCACTAAAGGCAAGAAAAGTTTTCAAGAGATCCCTAATGCTGGGATCAAACTACACAATATTAGCCTAATAACAACCTGACAGATGTGTCGTGTCAGGAACAAAAATGAGCATTTGGTGCCACAATTGCTCTTTTTATCCAGTGCCATGTACTATAGTGTTGCTGCATGGTCGGTGCTGTCAGATGCAACAGTCCTGCAAGTCGTGAAAGATGACAAGTTGTGATTGGTCCGTGTTCACTGTGTAGACTGCCACTGTGTCCCTTGGCCAGGTAGAGTCACTGTGCCTAATCCGACACAGTGAAAGGATTCTGTAGTCCAATTCTGGCAGAGGAGGTTTGATCCCTCGTTTTTAAGGAAAACGTAATTCCACCAAAGCTGTACAACAGATAAATAAGAAAAATGTTGCCTTACATAGTGAAAAAAAAATAATACAGTTGGATAAAAAGTGTTTTCTGTCCCATTACAAACAAAGTTCTGTCCAGAACAAGTTCCTTTCAGAGGACTAAGTAGGACAAATGTTGGGGAAAAATATCCCTGTCCTTTTTGTTTTAAAAAAGTTCTCTGCTATATGAAGAGTGTGGAAAACAACAAGCTGCCGTGACTCTGGGTTAGTAAGTAAGTCTGCAAAGAAGAAGAATGTGTTTTGACTGTTTGACTGGGAGTTAACAGACTGTCCAACTAGTTTGAAAGATGAAAACATCTAAAGATGTACAAAGATGACAGAGACATCAAAATCCAGCCGTGTTAGCCTCCCTCCCCTCCACTCTTCCCCAATGACCAAGCGATCCACCTCATGTTTTTCTGAAAGATGACTCCCTGTTCGCCAGCACCTGGGCTTTAAAAGCAGGCACTTGGCCAAGAGAAGGAGAAAAACAAACCCGACAGGTTTCAGCTTTCCTTTCAATTTAAAACAAACGAGGAGAGAGTTGAGAAGGAGGGACTGGAGAATAGATGGAGAGACAGAGTGGGAGAGAGAGAGGTGAGGATGGGGGGGTATTTGGCCCCAGAACAGCCTGTTTTGTTGCCCTTCGACATGGGACCAGCAGGACTTCCTCTGAAGTAGCAGTTTGCTGCGAGCCTGTGGGTTGGTTGGGCTGGGGGTTGGGAGGAAGGTTGCGGTGGAGGTCCAATGGGTTGTGGACATGAGGGAGGAGGGAGTTTGTCCTCTGTTTAACCCTGTCTATCGGTAGCAAACAGGCCACAATTCCACAAAGTCACATCTCCTCGCCAAAAGTCTGAGAGTGTGTTATTCAGAGAAATCGGCACCTCAGCACGTGCCAAAAGAAAAAAACACGGGGGGTAACAATGAATAATGATGCTAAAAAATTATAGCAAAAATAACAACCTTTCGAAAAATGTGTAAACAAATATTGTAGAGAATTACCAGTTACTGAAGATATTATTAAATCTACTAAAATAAGAAAGTACTGAAATAAAATCTTACTAACAGAAATCATTAAATTAGTTACTGCTCGTTATGGCTCATAATAATAATCATCATCATCATCATCATCTTCTTCTTCATCCTTCATGGTATCTTTGCCATATGTGCATTATCACAACTTTCTGTCCATCATGTGTCCCTCATTCTTTCCCCCTATGTCTCTTTCTGATTGCTTTTGAACAAACTTGTTTGTTCCATATTAAATGCAGCTGGTACTTTTATGTCACACTCCTAAAATCGTGACACCATGGCCAGGTGTTACCCTCTCAACGCTGAGGCTCCATGTGAATAAAGGGATAAAAGATAAAGAAATTATGACCGTGCTAACATGATCACAATGGCAATGATAACATGGTGATATTTCACACTTATAATGTTCACCATCTTAGTTTAGCGTGTTAGCATGGTAACAATTGCTCATTAGCACTAAACAGCTGTTGATGGAAGAGTCATTGGTTCTGTCGGTAATTGGTCATAAAGCAAGGTATTGGGCCCATTAGATTTTTAAACCGATTAATGCACTATAAAAGGTTAAGGGATCTAAACACTTATTACAATTCAGCATTAGGGGGGCATGAATATTTTTACCAAAGCATAATTGTAATTCATCCAATAGTTGTCACTCAAAACCAAAAAGGTCAACCTCATGGTGGCGCTAGAGTAAAGGTCAGCGTAACCTTTACAAGTCTGAATGTCTGAACCAAATTTTGTGAAGTGCCTGCAGTTGATATTGAGATATTTCACTGGAAAGGTGAAAACTGTGACCTTTTGATGGCACTGGATAAACTGTAACGGAAACCCCAAAACGATCCATCCAGTTGTAATATTTCAGTATGGACCAAAGTGGTGGACTGACCAACTGGCCGACCAAAATTGCTATACCTGCCGGTAGCTTGGCTAAAACTTTAGGTTTACTGCATAACTAGCATCAGCCTTTATCAGCTAATTTACCCATTCTGCTAAACTATTAACAGCTTAGTAGTAAGGACCTTGAAGAAACACATTTTATCTACATTTACCCTGTTGCCTTTAAATCAGAATTGTGTTTATATTAACAACCACTCTGTATGTTTTTACCTCAGTGATCAGGTTCAAAGGTGATGTTGGCACCACTGAAAACTCATGATGAGCAGTTCAGAGCCATTTTATGGCTGCTTGTTTACAGCAGCAGCCCTCAACCACGGAGAGACACTGCAGGTTTTCATGTAGGTACGCAGCTTCCCCCAGTGATTTACCTCACTGGGTTAAAGTACAGAATATTCATCAGACAAGCACATTCCTGTTATAACAACTCAGATTCTCTCAGTGCAATGTTAAGTGGCAAATGAAATCCAGCCCCGAAATCAAGAGTATGTCTGTCTTACCATTTTGATCACTCTGAATGTAGAAAACGTGTCTGTGGAGACACTCATATCTTTCCAAACCTTCCAACACTGCCTATAACTGCTTGTAATGTCTGTGATGTAGAACAAGAAACTCATTTTTATCTTTGTCCTCTGGAGCACCTGAACTGAAAATAAAACCACAAACTGAGGTGTAAGTGCAACAGTGAACATACACTAAAAGCAGCCCCAAATTGTGTTTACACTCACAATAGAAAGGGCATCTTAATAATAGCAACTCTTATCTCAGTCACTGTTAAGGTGATAACATCTAAACATGTCCCATCTGGCACAATGACACTTTTAGTAGGTTAAATTGAGATTGATGAGTAGTTTCTATTAGGGTGAGGAGCTTCAGTCAGTCTCAACCCCACAAAGTCACTGCATTATACAAATGTGTGTATCTCAAATCAAAGCACTAAATGAACCAGCTGACCGCGGATTTATCTTATCCCTGTATTGTAAACTTTCAGAACAGTAAATAAATTCAGTATCACTTTTCACTAGCAAGAGCAGCAGTGATCAAGGACTAAATGAATCAGAATAAAGACTCTAAATTGTAAATAAGAATAAAGACCCTCAAAATAAAACAGAAGGCCCAAACACTTACTGTTTGCTTTAATGGTATTAAGTTTTGCTCTAATGTCAATAGGGATTCTTTAGTGCAGGCATCACAAAAACATTTATATTGTATTGTTTTGGGTCTCCACCAACTCCTGAGGGAATCATCTGACTCATTAACTGCTGATATTCCACTATCAAAAGTTTTTCCTTTTAATTAAAAAAATTAAAAACAGAAGTGTCCAATCATGAACTTCTATAAGGGTACAAAAGTGTGAAAGCACCACTAAAGTGAATCACTCTAGTCCTATGATGGATTTGGGATAATTGAACCAGCCGTTTTCCATTTAAATGAAAAAGAAGCATGATCCCAGCTTTCAATTTGCCTCTTATTTTCCCTCCCACAATACAGCTCAATGTAAGCAGGCATAACATGTAACCAATGTACCATGCTGAAAATGCAGAGGACAGTTTTGCTATGCAGAAAATCTTCCGGGATCCATTTGGAGATTGAACTGAGCAGATGGAATAAATGAGATTCCAAAATATGATACCTAATATTGAGGGGAAAAAAAACTACTCCCTCAAATTTATTGAATGATGTTAACACAGCAGTTACCATAACACTGACATATTACCACCACATAAAGTTGATATGGCGAACATATTAGCAAACAGTCTCCTGTTTACATATCCAGCAGACACAGAGCAAAATTAGCATTCATTTGGAGTCACGTCTCTGTCAACCTATCAAATGTAAGGCCAATATTCACTGTCTTTGACCTCTGTTTTGGATCTCCACCAACTCCTGGGGGAAATATCTGGCTCATTAACTGCTAAATGCTCCACTATGTTCACTAGCTAGTCACTAACCTTGTCTGTCTGCTGTTCAGTGTGAGACAGTTGTTTTATAAGAACTAAAAACATGTGCCTGCTGCACATGGAAATGACGCTGATGAGAGTGTTGAGACTGACCCAAAAACCAAAACAATGAGCTAAGAAATACTAAAATGCCCATTGGAGATGATAGTTTTCTGTGGATTCATCACTGCGAGCAACCCCTTTAAGATTACACAGTCCAGTCTACAGCCATGCCAACGGCTCTGTCAGGCTGTACTTGTTGTTTAGATATTTCAGTATGGACCGAGCAACTGACAGACTAACATTGCTATCGTTACAGCCATGCAGCTAACATGGCTAAAACACTGATTAGTGCAGCTTTAAAGATGGGACTCATTTTAAGAAAATCACTTACCAAAACCCACACAGAGCAACTGATGTTTTGACCGGCAGAGGTATTGTGATTTGTCTCTGAAACCCCTTACTGTAAATATCTCTGTGATCCTGAATGGGTAAAAATAGTGCTATATGAAAAGAAGGAAAGACAACCGTTAAGAGATAAGACATACATCTAAATTCTGCCTGTCATCACCACCTCATGACACTTACATTTTGGTTGACTCAGTAAAGTTGGCAAAGCATGTGTTTACTTCCTCTTGTGGAGAGAAGCTGTGAGAAGAGAAGAGAAGAGAAGAGAAGAGAACAAACTGTACAGCTAACATGGCTCTTATCCTCCTAAAGTCAGAGTCAGAGTTACGTTACAGCATGCACTTTCTCTTTTCAGACTCTATGTAAAAATAGAGTGTGTGGTTTGAAAATGACAAAAAAAAAACACAAGACATGTTTGACTTCAGGGCATGAACAGTGATATAGGGACCATTTAAACCCTCTGCTTTCTCTTTCTTTATCTCACTCTCTGTTTCTCCTCCCTCGACAGGCTGTTTAAATTTCACACACCAGTCAACTTTATACCTCTCAGAGCTGAGTTTATAAACTGCATGCCTCCCACAGGGTGGAAAGCACCTGAGTGCACATAAACACCAAGGTCAGTGAAAAGGACTTAATGGAGTCTAGATCCTATACATTAATACAGTTATGTAACAGTAACTTTAAGTTAACATTAAAGAGGTGCAAACGGCAGGCAGCAGTGACCATAAAAGGTCTTTTATTATTGTAATAATAAACTGAAGCCCAATTTTTAAATTATGCACACACAGTTAGATCTTTATATCTATGGAAACCTGAGGATTTCAGAAACATCCACAACCGTACTCTATTAAACTATCACAAAGAGAGTCAGAGGTAATTGACCTGAGCTATACCCTGAACACCAACCCATGTTTGGACCGTGTTTGTCAAAAGGGTCTATCGGTCCAGTCTCCTTTCCAGATGTGGCAGTTTATTTGTTGCTTTGGATCCCATTCATATTATCCATTTCTCCAAAGAGGAACTTTAACATTGTGTCTCAGCAGATTTTTGCTGTTCACACAGACCTGAGTCACATGACAGGAAAACACAAAGCCTTAAGAAAGAAAGCCTTAATAAAACACCTTTTGTCAGCATTGTGAACCTAGTGACATGTCTGCACACTGAACCTACCGCAGCTTGTCTGCAGAGCTTCGTTCTTCGTTTGTGCAGGGCTCATGCAAGCCAGTGCAGATGCTCCACATACACATGTAAATACTCAGTCATGAGTCAGGGATGCAACCCCTGCTCGCCCCACCACACCACCTCATCCCATATGAGCCAATGGGAGAAGCACAACCCATCTTTGTGCTCTGGTTTCCTGGAGCTCCACATACCAAGACTGCTTGTGGTCAGATATCAAACGCACTGCAAAAATATGTATCTGTAACCAACGAAAGCTACATAAGAGTAAACGATCACCTCCAGGCATTAACTATGAGGCAAACGACAGTTATTTCTTGAAATGTAATAATCATTCCTACATTAATATACTTTCACCCAATTTAGGTATAGCGTGTGAATGTAGCTTAGCAAAAGTTAATTAAATAGAGCTCCCTTTACCCGATGGGTAAAGTGACTTAAGCTTAAATTGATTTGTCCTAAAGTGAGAGGGAAATAGTTTTTTCAGTTGTGTGGAGAACTTTCTTAAATGTAGTGGCAATTTCAGTTCTTCATACTGAACTGCTTATTAAAGGATTTCTGCAGGTTTATGATCATCAAACCGCTGTCAATAAGGCTGCCTTTGGCCCCATACAGACGTTTTTGTCAGTCACATCACAGAAAGTCAATTCTGGACCTAAACTTTGGAGATAGGTAAACCAACAGTGAGACTGGAGGTGGTTGCCTGTCATTGTGGAACAAAAGTGGAGGGAAGATGCGATTTCTCTTATGGGCAAAAAATTATGGGATTCCTTCCTTTGTCAGCTGTAACCTTTGAGGGAAAAGAAAATGCTTACCAAAGCCAAACAAGTTGCTTAGTTGTGGAAAAGAGCAAAGACCACCAACATAAATCAGTTACTCCAGATTATTCTCCCTTAACATAAATATTCAGAGCAAATGTTTCAAGACTGCAACCCAGATGCCCCACAAGGAGACCGAATGACACGAACAGTGAATAAAATCAAAACCAAAAACCTGCTTCTCTGAGCTCTAGGTCACAGCTGCCGTAAATAAGTTTTCTGTGGGAAAGGACACAGTAAGGAGACACAGGGGAGGAACAGTAGCATCATTTGGGAATAAAAGTAGAGTGTAGAAACCAGACACAGCATCACACTTGAAACCAATACATTTGGTTACACTTGTCTTGTTTATTCCTTAAGGTGTTGAGGCAAGTATATAAAAACAGAACCAGGTTCACTTCTCTATGAATAAGCTGAGTTGAAAAATGTCAGGCAATCTGCACAGTTTGCACAAAACATCAACCTGAGACATCTACATTAAGTGCACTTAACCAAAGCCTAATCCAGAGCACTTCGTTTGCAACCAGAAGGTTACCCATCTTCCAAAACTTTCTAAAATTAGCACAATTCATAAAAATGTATGTAAGGTGCTCTGTGCATTAGGATCATGTGGAGAAGAGATGACAAGAAGGAGCTTACATAATAGTAGAAATGGTCATTTAAAAAGTGTGTATAGAGAAGGTAAGATGATCAGAGACATTTATTTTCAGCTCTAACTGCCGTGATCACCAACCAAAATAACCAGAATTTGATGCTGGTGGTACATAATGTTCTTTGTTTCTGTAAACAGTTTCATGAAAGATTATCACTTCAAAAATTCTAGATAAATTGTGAAACTGGATGATTAAATGTCTCTTTGGTCATAAAATGAATGTATTTCAGAGGAGGAACTCGAAGGTGATTCCTTATGGAGGCCATTCCCTTCACACTGAATCGCTATGGGAAAAGAAGAAATACAGCACTAAATCTCATTCTCTTGTTCCCATTCTTCTTTTTTTCTCAGGTCTCCAAACTTGACCTTAGACTATGTTTGTCTCCTTGTCTAAATCTTATTGACAGTGACAACAGCTCTGTTTACATGGGGGCTCTTCCCTCAATTAATCTTTGTTTACTTACCCATAAAGCCTGACGTCAGAACCCAGGATAGCCCTTCCTCTCGAGGGACGACCATAAGAGGATGAGCTGTGAGAAGTGAACATGATTAAAAAACCCACAGAGAGATAGTTTCTGTGTTCACTTTGTTGGATGTGTTATATAACATATACAGCTGGCATGACAACAAAATAAAATAGTTGACCACTAATTGACCTACGCGGAGCACCATAGTGAACAGGATGATCTGGCAGCCAGCGTACGAAGATCTGATGTACATGCTGTGGAAAAAAAAGTGAGAAAAATAATTGTCAAAAAGGAAAGGGGGCTGAGCAACATTTTTCTTGGTAGCACTTTATGCTAAGTCCCCCCTATTTAGCATTTATAAGCAGTATGGAAACACTTAATCAATGGTTTCTAACACACTATAATGTACTCTTTACAGCTGTAAGGTTATTTTATGTGTTTATTAATTTCATAGCATTTATCAACAATGTCTTCTCCTATGAAGACATTGTTGATAATAATGATAAATAATGATATAAATTATTTTAGATTATTACAACAGTGCTTTACTGTATTGTCATTCATTATCTTTTTATACACCGGCCTGCACTTATGGGTGCCCACAGGAGGAGTTAGAGATGTTGACAGGTACATTAATAAACACTTATATCCGCTTAAAAAGACATTATACTGTGATATAAACCGCCCATTGCATCTCTATACACTGCCTATGAATGCTACTTTACTTTGGTAATAACCTGACAGCATGATCATCATTTCCAACCTCCACTGTTCAAGTACAAATTTCTAAATAATGACTTAAACGGATTGATCATTGGTGCATGTGTAAGATACAGTAAATAATGGAAGCTAGTTAGTTCCAGATTTGCTTAATTTAACATTGTGGCCACAAGAATGGATGTGTATAGGTTAGGAGCTGAGTCTATCTCCTCTTATACTAAATTAAACCATCAAACTGTGGAAAAACAAGAATGTGGTTCATGGATCGTGCCATCCAAAGACCAAAAAAAAAAAAAACCCTCTTCTTTCCATAAGCTACAGAGGCATGAAGGTCCCTGACAACCATTTAACAAAGCATGGATAATCTGGAATTTTAATTCAGAAACCGGTTTATTTTTAACCTTAAATTTCTCCAAGCAAAGTCAACTGCAGCAAGACAAATTCACATAGATAGATAGACAGATAGCGTAGATAGCATTGAAAAGCATCTGAATATATTTTGATGGAACTGATGAAGGTACAAGATTGTTGAGTAGCGCTACCCAGCTACAGTATATTTCCCTCTTTGCACCATATGGAGCCAACCAAAATTGGGTGACACTGTTTACTAAACAAAAATTTCACTATAGCCATACATTTTCCATGGTCTAGCATTTGAAGGTAGATTTACTGTCAGTGTAAAGGATGTCTTGTTTTGTCCCAATACCAAAGGAGTTCAGATGTATGTCTTGACATCTGATATTTAAATGGAAAATTTTCTGCTTAGTATTTAAACATTTCCACACTAGGATGTTGTTGTTTTTTTCCTGATGAATGGTACTGCAGGATGGCTACCATACTATGCATACATACTATATTCGATAAAAGGTGCAGTTGATTGAATTCAGCAGCAATTCAGGCTGATGATTAAATACCTTTGTTGTCATAAAATGAGCATCTTTCAAAAGTTTTGAAAGGTTTTCAAAGGCTTTCCAAAAGTGGAGAGACCTCAGAGAGTTGAAAGGCATGAAGACGGATGTGGAGGTTGCTCTGTTTCTGAATGGCAGGTGTAAAACATTAGTTTTGCTATGTTTCCCTGAGCCAATAGTCCAGTATTGTTTTGTCCATCTTGCTAATGTTTGTGACAGCTAGTCCCAACTGGTTAGTTAGCAAGCAGGTACCTGTGTCACATTTGTGTGCATGGTAACGTTAAATTACTGGCCCATGGACATTCAGGCTACTCTCTAGATTACCTAGATATGGTGTTGGTGTGATGTTAGGTATAGTAGCTGGAGAGTTGTGAGTATTGTTGTCTGCAGCTGGTGTGCCGGCAACCATCTCTTCCTCTCTGGATGTTAGCTTTGCAGCAGCACTTGTAGCAACAGTTCGCTAACCTACAACCTTTGCTCTGTATCATGGTATTTGTCCATACAACATGTGAAGGGTTTTATAGCAACGAAGACCTAAAAACACAAGTTTGCTAGCACAGTGGATATTAATTTTCATTGATGCATAATTTGAAATGCTCTGCCAGTAGTTTTGTAAGAACAATGTAAACAACTAACTCTGGCCAGTTTTAAGTGCATTGTGTTTTGGATGCTGTGTTTGTGTGCACTGTGTTTGTTTGATCACGTTTTGTATTCTAAGGTTTGTTTTACTTCAGCTATGAGAAAGGGAATCCACTTCCACGCCATATAAGATGCTCTGGATTCCGCCATTGTGTCGTTGCCCTGGCAATGCGTGTCCATGCAGTAGGGGGGCGGCGCTTCTGAAGGAACACTGAAGGGAGGGGTGTATTTGTTTTGCTGTGGAGCTCAAATGTCAACAGTCTTTCTCCAGAATTGCTTTCTCTTTCTTTAAAGCATGACATCTGCTGCCATGTGTTAAAGACAGTGAGTGAAATGGGTTACAACTCATTGGTGTTCATAAAAACACACAAACAAACAAACAAAATAAACAATAAGACAATAAACCCTGTGTCTCCTTAATGCAAACGTGAGAAAGTAAACAATAAACAATAGTAATTCTGTTTCTTTCCACTTATACACTTTAAAGTGGTTCTGATGTTTTTCCTGTGTTACTCTGGTTTCCATCAGCTCTTGTTGACTGCAGGCAGGGCAGTCTAACATCGACCCCTTATGTCTCAGCCAACCAAAGCCCATCTCTTACCCTGCAGGGAGTTACACCTCCCCTCAGCAGATCAGATCACTCCAAACAAGGAGCCTCTCATGGCGGGGCAACAAGTCCTACACAGGCTGAATCAGATTACACTCACAATAACATTTGCATGCCACTGGCAGTGTGCAGGAGTACAGTAAGCTATATACCCAGTATGCCCCTCGTCAGTGGTAAATTAATATATTATTGATTCAACATATAAGCTTTACTTTAAGAGTGTAGTGGGTGGAGGTAAAGCTACTGTGATTTTCATTAATGCCATATACTATTAAGTAGCTTAAACCAATAACAAAGCATCATATTTTACCGATCATATGTTTTGTGTGTAAAAATGTAATAAGAAATGTAACATGTGACTATAGCCGTTAAAAGTACTGCTACTAGTAAAAAGTACAAAATTTCTTCTTAAATGTTGTGGAGTAGAAGTATGAAGTAGCATCAAATACAAATACTCAAGTAAAGTACAAGTACCTCCAAGGTGCACTTCAGTAAAGTATTTGAATATCAGAAGTAAAAGCATAAAATCTGTCATGCAGATAAAAAAAAAAATGTACTTACTTTCTTCCTTTAAGAACAGCATGATGAACAGTGCACATACTTTGAGATTAAAAACAGTGACATGGGGGGAAACTGATTGGGGCTCATCAAAAACAAACAATTGACCCAAATAAACAAAAACAGGAATATTAACATCATAATGATGCTTGCACACATTTAGGACGCAGGACACAACACAGCCACTGGAGCTTCGGTCAGTATGAGACCAACATCACCATGAAGGTTCACATGGACCCTTGGAATTTATAATTTATACCATGATGTTGCAAAAAAGGCAAATAATGCTTTTATGCCAAGTTTATGCAGGAAGACACTGATGCTATTACTCCATTTCTCAGTTAGTTTCTAATGATTTCAATTTCATTTCTAATGCATTTCATTTCTAATGAATGCAATGTTCAGGCACCAGTGAAAAATAGTTGCGTCAACACATGACAGGTTGTTTAACTTCCACTTTTAGAAAAGAACTGTTTTACTTTCTAAAATGTTTGAGTATTTCAGTTTGTCTTTATTTTCGGTTTAATTTTCTGAACTATCTGTATTTCAGTTTTGCTTTTCCCAGGCATCTCAGACTAATTTCCTCTGGTTCATGAGACAGCTTACCCCTGCTGATTTTTGTGACAACAGCCGATTTATTACAGCAAAGGAGGTGAAATGAAAAACATTTTACACACATATTCTATGACACTTTGCATCACATAAAAAAAATACAGATACCTTGTGCACTCACTTGTATAGTAAGAAATAAAACACACTCAGTGCTCTTGTCAGCAGTGATCATGATGGGGTTCTCTTACTTCTCAGCCGAAACAGAATTGCCAAGAGGAGGGAGTATTTTAACAAGCGGATACAGTTACCTGTTGAATACATCAATTTGCTGATGTCAAAACCCCAGTTCTGAATGCCGTCAACAATACTTGAAGCCCAGTTTCAAAAGACTGATCACAACAAATCAGAACTGCAACTGGCAGCAAACAGAAACCCACAAGTGAAAATGATAAAATGTGAGAAGATTTCAGGTGCTAATCTTCTTCCATATGACTAAGATGACACATCCAGTCCATGGTGGTAAAAACAAATCTCTCCTCTCCCAGAAGAGGGAGGACAGCTTGATACAGCAGTGTAAATTTGATTAAATACTTTGTTGAGTGTTTCAGCTGCTGTATAGTATCAGTCGATTTGACGCTTTACTCTGATGGGACTACTTCATCAGAGTCAGAGATACTGTCCCACCAATGATTCTCTATGAACCTCCCTGTCAAATTGTGTTGCAACAAAGATCCTCGTCGGCTCAGTTTCTTTTAGCCCACTGAAATTAAAAATGTAAAAATGTAAAAATGTG
This sequence comes from Xiphias gladius, assembly GCF_016859285.1. Lineage (NCBI taxonomy): Eukaryota > Metazoa > Chordata > Actinopteri > Istiophoriformes > Xiphiidae > Xiphias > Xiphias gladius. Next base: position 10,419,993 of record NC_053405.1, read on the forward strand.
GAATGTAAAGTAACTGTGAAACCGATGGTGGCACGGAAATGAGTATCTCTAGTTTTGCTGGAAGAGAAAAAAAACTGCAAAGGTGTCGCTTGTGTTGGAGGCCTGAGTTTATCTCAAACCTCCTCCTCCCTCTACACATCTCAACCTAATCCAGGGTATCTGGCACCTTGCCCTTGCCACATCCCCTTTTTCTGTCTTAAGAGTATTTACATCTGACTTGTTTTGCTTTCATGGGACATAGTGTTCTTTTTGGCCTGGAAAGGCCGATGATTGGGCAATACGTTCAAGTCAAAACCTATTTGTCTCATCAGCTTACCCCTGCTATTGTTTTCCTGCTCTGCAGCTCGAAGAAAGCTACAGTATGTGCTAATCTTGCGGTCTTTCCAAGAAAAATACATTCCAGAGCACTGCTTTCATGTTTGTCACATTATGGCCGAGAAAGTTTCTCCCTGCTGGCAGGCAGCCAGCTCTCCCAGCCAAACAACCTGGCCACGTGCACCGTCGCATGGGAGGGGAAATAGCTTGCATATGCCTCCTACGCATATAGCACAGAGGGAGTACATTCACACTACGTGACCAGTTGACTGTGTATTTTAACAGGTAGCCACAGCCTGAGCTGACTGAAACCACTCATGGTTCACTGATGCCACTGAAAAGTGGCAGACGACAAAACCAGACATTAAAAATTAAAGTTCTAATTTAAATTCCAAATTCCAGTTTATGTCGCTGTCCAGTGAACAATTAAGTGTTTACTTATGAGTTGAGAAAATGATCCTGCTTCTTCAGATAAATGACCCATTAAAAAACCTTCTGGATTATCTAATGGATTGCTTCAAAGCTGAAAACACCTGAAACCAGTTTTTCTTAGAGAATACAATATCCATAATGCATCACATAGAGCGTCAAAATGAGCTATGATGCCACTATTACTGTATTAGAATTGTACATTGTAAGTGTAAATAGGCCTTACAGATACATTACAGATATATATTTCTCACACATGTTCACTATTACAAGTTATGTAACTTGTTGAATTATGTTGAGTATTTGTCTATATATGTCTGTAAATTAAACCTGAAGAGGCATACTAAAATTGCATACTAGAGCTAAAAGGAAATGTACTAAATGTTTCCCTTCATAGATGGGACATCAGTGCTGCAGTAATTTACTGTCAGAAACAGTTACACAGAGTCTAAAATAACCTGTGTGGCTCACTTATCAAAGGCTGGTAAACTAATAAATGATACCTACTCAAAATATCACTGTTAGGTGTTTGGCAGGTGTTTATTTCAGAGATTTTAGACTCTGAGATCATCACTTTTTTGTTTTATATCTGATAAGATGTCTGATAAGCCATGACTCGTGGTGATGGCACCTCAAGATGCTGAAGATTGATTTATTTGTTAATATTGATCATGTCATGCATTTTGGGGCTTTGTGTGGAGCCACCATTGTTTTGAGGAGGATTCAAAAAACAAAGAGTGTCGCAGAGCTCTGAAACAAAGATAGACGGATCATAAACAACACAAAGCAACAAGTAAAATTTTGTGGAAGCCTGAATTACAGCCGGGGGAGGAGCAGACATAAACAAAGCTGTTCTTTTTGCATGTTGTTGGGGATGTTTGTCTGTTCCTACATGGTATTTTTCCCCTTCCAGAATATTCTTGGGAGCAGCTTGGCATGCAGTTCGCTGCTGTCTGCTCTGTGACCCCTCTGAAGTTACACTGATTTCCATGAAGTCTTAGAAAGGGAGGGGAGCTGCAAGCTGATCCTCCCCCCCCTTAGAGTCAAGAGGGCGTTTATAAGAACCAACGCCGATGTCCTGACATCACATCGCCTACGTCCAAGCAGGACAGAGAGACATGTGGGCGTTACACGGCCAAAAGAGACATTTCATTGGTCAGATCATCAGCTTGATGTTTACATCAAAAGATGAAGTCATGCCACACAATTCATTTTTGAGTATCCTACATATCACACACAGAGATGAGACAGCCTCCAAACAGTGTTAGAGCAGGACGGAATATTTCCTGGAATGTGTTTGACAAAACATCTGTTCCAAGTTTGCAAATTTATATTTTTATTCGAAGAAATAATGAAGAGATTACTTTATGACTAATATGAAAAATTTAAACACAACAAGCAAACAGCCACAATTCAGACTTCAGTGTCTATAAATATAAAGGATATACAGTATCAACAGGTCCCTCAGTAGTTGACTTCTGTCATTGTTGATTGGCTGCCTCTTCTGCTGTAAATTATCTGGCTTGTTTACTTTTAAAGAAAAAGAACTGCTTTGTTTTTACAGCGGCATAATATTCTGACCCAATGCCAAGAAAAACTCCAAGAAATGCAAAGACAGAACCGAGACTGAAGTAAGCTCTTTGTCCATAAAGGCAAAACATATGGACGAATCTGCACACTCAACACCCAACAAGCTCCCTGCAATCCCCTCAGTGCACAACAAAGCCTTATGACGTCTTTGAAAACAACCCGATGATATGTCCTCTCATTCAGGCGCCTGAGCACTGGAGGAAAAGCAACTCTGTCTTGTTCTGGTTTGTCTGGCACTGTTCCCGCCGGTCTTGTTGTTATCTGTTTGGAATGTACGCCGAGAACAATTTTTAACGTAAGAAGAAAAAAATCAGGACAACTGATGTCCTCCAGCATTGCGTGCCTTTTGCGTTTAGTTTTTTATCAGGTAACAGTGATGCTAAATGTATCCTGATAAGACTGACTGATGCTACTTTAAAGTCCCCCTCCCAGACACATTTTAAATTATGTAAAAACACTCTGCTTTGATTAATATTTTGTTTAACATGGTTTTCCGACATAAAAAATAAAAAAAACTCTAAAAAGGGATGGAAGCACATCTATGCTTACTTCCTCGATGAGAAATTCTGGATCTATGAATATTCCAATACGTAAATATCACAGGCCTTGTTCCCTGCCCACCCCCGCTGCTTGCGCTAGGTTGAGCGGTGAAAGAGCAGCACGCATCAAGATGCTTAGCATTAGAGCAAACATCGGAGAGATGCAGCCATACATGTCTGAGTCTGTTGTGAGCCAAATTCGGTGCCTAGCAGACACATCAGAATGGTAAGTCTAGTTAGCATTTTTTATTTGTTTGTTTGTTAGCTTGTGAGCTTGCAACCGGCAGTGACTGACACAGCATTAGTGGTTGCGCTAATGCCAACTCTTGCTCTCTTTACTGTAGGTGTCATTTGCCCCATCCCACAAGTTGACAGGATTGATTCCATGGGTCTGTGACATATGAAGCCAGGGCTATCCGTGTTATTGAGACTGCCATTGGTACACTGCATTTCCGAGATGGAAATACTCAGCCATGGTGTCAACTGCTTATTTCACTCACAATGTGTCTTCTATCATATAAAAAATACCCATATGGGCAAGGTTAAAAACTCCAACTTTTCATTGGAGGGGGCGCTTTAAGACTTCACAGATATGAAGAGTTACACAGCTAGACAGCTGAGTTACAAGAAAGAGGCAGTTTGGTATCAAGAGTCCTTGGTCTGCTGACTGTTTGCCAACCACAGTGTCTCAAAACAAAATATTACTATGTAACTCCATGCGCATTACAGACATAAAAAAAAACAGCTAATAATAGATACCAGAGTATCCAGGGTCAAGTTTAGCAAAAAGTATGAAAATGTATAAAAAACAGCCACAAGAAAGTAAATAGAGTAGCAAAGCAGATGTAAAATTATGTGTGAAAAGGTAGCAAAAAATCTTACCTGTCTCTTCATCTGGACCCGTTTACAGTGGAGTAATGCTAACAGATAAAGCATCATAAGGGCCTTATAACACACTGAATGTAAGATAGAATACTGCATACTACAATAAAAACGGAAATATTTTTTCAAAAACTGGGGGACAATTGTGTCGTTAACATAATGGTAGTATTTCAAATGCACTATACAATAATAAACGTGCATTTGCGCTTTTCACATACTGGAAAAATTGCATAGCTCACCTACACACCAGGCCAAATTACACTTACACACATTCTGTTTTTTATGTTTGAGTTTTTATCCTTTACTTATTCCTATTATTTTATTGTTATTCTAATGATCATTCCTCTTTGTACACCAGGCTCATGAGTATTCCACCCTGCATTTCATTGCACATGTGACAAATAAAACACCTGAATCTTGAATTTTTAAGAGCATTAGTTGTTCCATCATCCTATGAACATAAAAATCACGGACTTTCAAAGCTCATTGAAACTTAGAGTTGGCATGTTTTGAGGCACATGGCCGTTGTCTTAATGAGGTTTAATTTACTTGTGATATTGTCATTTTGGAAACTACTTTAAAAGCTACAATCGGTCACTGGATTTTTCTCAGTATGAGACGTACAGATATGAAATTCAAAGACCGAGGTGAGGAAAACTGATTAGTTTTGTAATAATATTGAACTGCTGTGCAATCCACCCATGTTTTTTCAAAAACTGCTGAAGCCGTATTTAATTTTGTCAAAACTTCCAAGAATCTGTCTTGTTGTGCCCCCTGTTATATTGCTATTTTGTTATAGTGTAAAGCTTTTCTAATGAGCGTCTAATCTCTGTGTTTCATAGCGCACTTATAGTGTTATGAAATTAATACGTACATTATGCAGCTTTGGGCATAAAATAACTCTCATTTTTGCTGTCACAATCAAGACAGATGAAGCCGTAACTGGCATGTTCAGGCCGCAGCGAATGCTGATTACATCAGTTTCTGTGTTGTGTGTCATAATTTTCAATAAGTTATTCTGCTTATTTTGCACTTATTGGTAAAGACAGTTTGGCCTGGCTAAGTCATCATTGATTTTGTCCAACCACTACAGGTGGCAACCTCCAAGATACAACTCGATGAACCACAGAATCAATGTTAGCAAGACTATGGAGAGTCAGCAAAAATCCCAACTAAATCCTGAATAGTGACAACTGAAGATAATGACAGCTGAGCTGACACAGACATAAAGAGGTGTGTGTGTGTGTGTGTGTGTGTGTGTGTGTGTGTGTTTAATCTGTAAGGATTTCACTTGCTCATGGTTCAGGAGGACTGCGACAGTTTACACTGGAGAAACTTGTAAGGTGTTTTTGTGTTTTTTAAACACCTTACAAGATGTTAAAGGGAAGTCTTTTTTTTGCAGAGTACGCTCCCTTGCAGACTTGACCTCCTACAAACAGGAACATAGTTTGACGTCTTTGACATTAACCACAAAAGATGTAATATCCAGAAACTTCCCCATTTATGTGAGAAACCCATGAGCTGCTTGCATGTATGTGTCACCTTAGTGCCATATCAGCAAATCTACGTTTACAAAATATACACTTTTAAAATCTCGGGCTTGTTGGAGCTGTTAGTCTTGTATTGTGTGTCCCACGGTGTCTAAAACTCAATATGTTGCCAGTAGGTCTCCCTCAGCTTAAATGTGCTCTACAGTTAAAGGGCTGTAAATACAGTTCTGATCCTGACACTGTCCCATGCAGGGGAGGCAAGTTGATATGTACAAAAGGACTGGTTGGTGATGCTGTCTCTGGTGCAGCCCTGGGTGTTTCCGTGTGTGTCTGGTGGTCTGATCAGCCAAAGTGTTCAACAGCCTCTCAATGATGTCTGGACAACTACTCTGGCAGGTCACAACGACCCACACACACACATAAGTACACATATAAAAATTGGGATGTACAGCTTTAAAGGTAAAGTAAGATTTATTTATGTCGTCCCAAAATTACAAATTTGGATTAACAATTTGTACCACATACGATGACAAAATGGAGAGCAACAGAGGAGGAGTCCGTATTTCAGAACAGACGGACATGCAATAGATACCGTCTACTGAGTGCATATTCAAGCCACTATATCGTGTTTTCCACAATGTCAGGATTCCTGCAAACAGGATCCTCGTTGGAAATATCCTCTTATCCTTCCCCTAAACAACTAGCTTACAGTACATCTACTTTACAAGGATACAATTTTTGCAGTTCTCAGTTTACAGCTTTGTGGCAACAGTTTGGGGAAGGTCCCCTGTGCCGTGCAACAACTTTTGCAATTCATTGCTCCTCAGAAATGAAATTAGTGATTGGGACTTTGTCTCCATTTGTCTCCAGTTGGGTCATGTGATTATGTTAACTTAATTTAACCCTGAACAAAGACTTCTGAGGAAATGATCACTGTTGGTCAAAGACAGTTTTTGTCAATTCGTGGTTTTTCTGCGGCTTGTAAGGGGCTGAGAAACATACAGGCGTACAGACTTTTTGGAACACATCGCTGAGTGGATTATCCTTCAAACTTTCCTGCTGGAACAACCATAGAGTGATTAGATTTTAAAACGATATCAGTATTTTACATTCTGCTTGTCTTCTGTTTCAAAGTTTGTATATTTTTAATGCTTTAAACGCTGATTTCAAACACTGCTTTCTACGGATCTTGCCCTCAAGAAGAGAAACGGTTCTACATTTGGATTTCAAGCTGAAAATTCTCTCTGCTTTTCTCTTGAGTCGACTTAAGAGTTACAGCTCAGATACAATCAATATTTTACTTAATAAGGTCAAGAAAACAGATTCACAAAAAGATCTGTTGTGCATGTTCACCTTAGATCTAGGGCCACAAAACACCCTGAGGCAAGACTGGAGGTATGCAGGTTAAAATGTGTGACTCTACAGGGAAAAATAGGACATCAACCCACTGAAAAGTGTGACAAGTAACTCAAAACACTGTTAAAAGTCTTGTGGTAGATAAGTGAAGCCTCTGGCTGATATTTAGATGGACTAAATCTTCAGTAATTTAGAGGTTTTAACTATATGAATACATGTAATCAAACCCAATGATCCTCCTGGAAATGTTGTCATTCCAGCTGCAAGCTAGAATGGAGCTCAGTAGAAAGCATGCCATACATACCATACCATAACATAGATGTTAAGGGAAGTGATAAACACAATTCCTGGATCCATCCCTTTAACTGGATCCACATCGAAATTTAATGAGCTCTTCCCTGACCTGTGGGCCATCGCTCCACCACGTTTGGTGCAAATTGATCACTTTTTGCGTAATCATGCTGACAAATAAATCAACCAACAAACAGACATTGTGGTGAAACAATGAACAGCTGATTTGAGCCATGAACAGTTTTTTGTTGTTGTTTTTTTTGTTTTTTATGAAATCAGTTTGATTGACCTATTTACCAGAATTCTCTTGGGGGCTTTTGTGGTTGACATCAAATATAAGGTGTGCATGAAGGTCTCTGTTACAACCGGACCGCTCAGACACAGAGGTACAGAAAAAACATTAGTGAACCACACCATTTAGATGAATATACTGGGTGCAAACAGAATTTGGGCTGTAACTTCACACACCAAACCAGATGGGCAGATTTGAGAACAGCAGAAACCAAAAACACAAAACACCTAAAAGGATAAATGACTCACTGGGACTTACCCTGAAAATCTATGAAAAGCATCACATAAACAAGGATTACAGAAACATGGTGAAATACAAAGTCAAGGAATTTCTCGCTCACTTCTTTCATGACTTCTGTTCTCTACGTGGAAGAGTCCCTTTATAAAGAAACCCACAGGTTCACAGAAGGGTCAACCAGGAAAAGTTCAGGGCAACATACGCCTCGGTGCTCAGTTACTTCAGTCCAATACAAATACCGAAACAATACATCATGCTGCATGTACGGCATTCATTCTAAGTTTAACCTTAAATAGTCAAAGGGTATTTATGCAGTTTAGCTTTACAATCACTAAAGAACAGAACCCTTCATATTTAAAAGCCACTTAAACTTCAGTCCATTAAGATTAATGTAAAATACTTCTGAGTAAAAACAACTTAATTTAATAAGCAGTCTAACCAATTCATTTGAGGTTTATTTAAGTAGCCTTATGATGTAAAAAGGAAAGTTAAGGTAAATTAAGTTCAGAGAATTTAAAGAACACCATATTTATGTTTAGGGGTATGTATTATGGGAGGATAAAGGCATTTTAAACTTTTTGAAGAGATGTTTTTCTGCTTGTGACTGGGTTTGGCATTTGTTTATTACAAAAAATGTTGCATGGCATAATTTTTTCCTGCACAAAATCCACTTTAATTCTGTTTTATTGTTTTTACAATAAAACAGAACCATGTTTTGGTGTTGACAGTCTGAAATCTGAACTTTTGGGAACTTTTTCTTGTCAAGCAATAATACAAATATATCTAATAAGTAAAAATATGAAAACTAATAATCTTTTTGGAACATGAATCTCACAAGAATAACAATAGCTCTGTTTCTATTTGATGTGAAGACTTACTTAACATTAAAAAGGTGACATTCTTCACAAAGTTGTGACTTCAGTAAGTTACTCTTTCTAGTCATAGAAACAGAGTAGGAAGAGCATCTTTCAGAGCATCCAGGTTCAAGCCTACCCCCCCGCTGAGGTGTCTGTCCTTGAAGCAAACCACAATCTAAATAAGTGCTGAGTGCCGATATCTACCGGCTGACAGCTGAGATCAGACTGTCCATCCATCATCAAGTCTGTAAAAATGTATCGACAGACTCCTACCAGGTGTCAACAGACAAAATACTTGTGTACATACGGTAAGCCTAGTTAAACAGAATAATGTCTTTCTATGCACAGAACTACATTAATTCCACGGCTACCACATACGTTGCTCTGCCTGACCTCGGAGCAGCCTGTGGTGAGAGGCGAGAGGAAAGCCTGGGCTCAGTTACAGTTCTGTCATTTGTTTTAATTTAGGGCCAGACCTGATGTTTAATGTCATTACTGGCTTTTCTATTGAGTGTTTTCTTTATGAATTGTTTGGTCTATAAAATGGCTCGTTTCGTCTGATTTACGGTCCAAAATTCGGTTTACAATATTATAAAACAGAGATTAGTTTGGATTAGCTGGAACCACAGGATCTCTGGTATTTTGGCTTGAATAACTGATTATCACAATTGTTGATGGTCGACTAATCAGCTACTTTAGTAATCGTTTTAGCGCTAAATTAGGAAAAAATATATGCCCAAACACTGTGTTTTTGTTTCATTTAGAGGTGATTTTTAGTGACTTCTAAGTTGTTCTCTCAAATTATTGAGTATGAGTGAGGATAAAAGCTTCTCACTGAAACCTGTCCTCAGTACTGCACTGAACACCTCCCTGTCCCTCTATTTTAAGGCAATTCGGTGAATAAACCCCAGAGAATTTCTTCAGCTTTGCCCCTTCATCCAGGTTTACAGCTTTGTGTAACATTGTGTTTAATTCACTGAGCTGCTTGTTTGTTCCTATGTGTTACGTGTTTACAAGTGGCAATAAAAAATAGCTAAGAGTCTTGTTGGAAATTCATGTAAACATAGTACAGAGTGTACAAGAGGACACTAGATGAGATAATTCAGTTGTGATATGAAGCAATAATTTCTGATTCCTTTGGGGGTTTTTTTTTTTAAAAAGAGCAACTGAGGCACCCAGAAAAACTGGATCGCATAAGTTGACAATATTAGAGCTGTCACAGGCACAACTGCTCTCTGTAATTACTGTTATGATCCAATGAGTATAGAGTGTTTCTCCAGTGAACCCTGCCCTTGGCAGTAATATAGTTTTGACTCACACTGTTGAACATGATGTACCGATCCACTGGCACGCAACATGCTAGACGGAGGCCGTCTACTATTTCCCTAACAAAGTGTACAGCTTACATACCAGTCAAGGTTTGAAGGAAACACTGGAGACAAACATCCATTTAAGCTTTTTTATTAGAAAAAACAATTACAAAACTTTGGCAAGATTGTGAATCAACAGTTGCATTTGTATAAAAATACATTCGGTTTTTCAGTGCGTGCCAAGGAAGTTGCACTGCTGACCCTGAAGACCAGTTTTTTTGGAAGTTGAGGAGAAAACATAATCCTCGACTTAGTTTTTGGAATGTTCTTTGTCCATACATTTCAGTGGCATCTCCAGCTTAAGGCTCGACTTGAATGCTGAGCGGTGTGCTCTGGCTGAGCTTCACAACGTGCCCCACAGCACCGAGGCATCTGGCTCCCATCAAAAGCTTCAGACCACATGGCTCAGAGGTCTCCATCTCCTCCTCCTCCTCCTCCTTTTGTTTAGCAGCTGGGAGAGCTAATCTATGAGCCTCGTGCAGCTTTATAGACAAACCGCCCATCCTATTTTATAACTGTACTAAAATCAACAACCACAGCTATCTGACACTTCAGCCCCTTAAGCCTTGCATTAAAAAACAACTCTCGGAATTCATCCACATACACTCCAACTGTTTTCTCTCTAAATTCTTTCAGAATACATTCAGCTCTATTCAAATCTATGAGAGAACGACTCCCTGAAACTCTCATCGGATCTTCCACTGCAGATAATTAAGGCATACGTAGTTTTCCCTTTTGCATATTGTTACCTGCATGCATAAAATACATCTATATCTGCTTATTTGACTTGTCTGCTCCACCATCACACCTTCACATACAGTATGTGCTTAAGTAACAGTAGAAATCATCACAGGCACACGGCCGTTGAGTCACACAATGCATAGCAATGTAGGTTGTTAAAATCTACTGTGTTGCCTGGCAAAGGAGAGTTGGAAATTGAAGGCAATAAGTTTCTTTACGCCACTCAAAGATGACAATGTACTTCTAATCATGTCATCTTATCAAGAGCGATTTTTTTTTCCAAACATCTGAACGCCAGTTGCAACTCCAACTCTCTGGAGTTGCACAAATAAGTGACCCCTCCCCCACCATTATGTCCCAAACTCCTTAAATCTCAAAAATCTCTTCACGCGAGGGAATCGTTGATTGGGAGGTATTTGCAGCTCGCTTCATCAGGAGCCAAAAATCACTTGGGGAGGACAGGAACTGATGTAGAGAAGTTGCTTCCCTCTCAACAGAACAGGAAAGCGTCCACTTTACTTTATGGACTGGAAACGAAGTGGCAGCTCCTCCACTGACACCACGTTCCTGTGAGCTCCTTCTTCTCTCCTGACCTCTCTGTGGCGCTCCAGTCCCTCTCCACAACACTTGGTGGGAACAGGTGCCATTTATCAGAGAGAAGTAATCCAGGAGAAGACAAATCTCTTGATTCTTTTCATTAATTTTAGTCGCTTGACTCTCAGGCAGGGCTCATGGTTCAACACGTCATGCATCGAGGTCTCATGTTGAAGGGCTGAGGGTTGGGGTCAATCTGTAGGTAGGAAATGGAAATTAAAAAAAAGGCACATATAATGAAGGTTAAGTAACCAGAAAATGCAATCTTTCTCCAAGAAAAACATCCAGAGCAATGATACATTCTGCCTACATTTGTCCTACACCCACAGATATATTTTCACGTAGATACTGTTACACAATTCAGCTGTGATTTCAATAGTAACTTTAGCAGGGATGTTTTAAAATGTATGTACATGCACACAAAAAAAAAAAAAAAAATATATCTATAAGCTTTTATATGTGCCAATCAAGCCATCGGTGAGGGTGGGTGTCATTTCCAGCATTTGGTGACTCACCTCGCTGTACACCGGCGGAGGTCGGAAGCGAAACTCTTGGACAAAAGCCATGAGGGGACGCTCCAGGATCCCACTCAGGTCCTCAGCCGGCTGTGGGGCCACCGTGTTGTTGCACTGCTCGGCCTCCTCCTCTGTCACCACAGAGCTGTAATCTGGAGGAGCTGTGGGGAAAAGAGGCAGGATTAGTCCACTGGTCTGACTCAACAGAACAGTAGAGGTCCAAACGTTAAGCTGCTGAGTCATCACTGCAGTTAAAACTCTTAAAAACCCACATAATATTTACTGCCTTTTGCACTAACAAACACTGATTTAATCCGACATGAATCTCGGTTGAATCGAAACCTTTGTTTGTTTATGCATATTGGCATCTGACCCAGTCGTATTTTGGCAGTCAGTGATCATAAAAATAAAACAGGGAACAGGTCCACAAACTGATAGAGGTTAGGGAAGCTCTTCCACAGCAAAAAATTATAAATATCGGAATTCAGTTGTTCCTGTGAATCAAGCTTACTGGAAAGATGTGCGAGAAGAGCGCACATATCCCTGAATGCCGGGAAGGGTATATAAAAATGGTCAAAAAGACAAAAAGAGTGTCATGTGTTTATCTTCCCAGTCTGAGCACTAAATGTTGAAAAATGTTCCGCTAAGTGAGTGAAAAAAAGACTGCCTGTAATGTTGTGTTTGCTATAAACAAGAAAAAAAAAAAAAAAAAAAAAAGTTAACAGATGTTCCTTCCTTGTTTTTGTCATAAAAATAAAAATGTCGCTCTGCCTGCTCAAACCGACACATCTCTGCCACTGCAGTATCAAAAGACACTTCCAGCTCAGAGCTGCATGCGCATCCAGCCTGACACTGACACTTACACTGGCTGCTGACTGACACTGTCCGGCCTGGGATGATGGGATGGATGGTGATGCACCATGACCACAGCAGCAGACACAGCTTTGATGTTCCAGGAACATCAACACACACCTGTTAAAAAAAAAAAAGGGAATGTTAGTTAGATCCAGAGCAGGAAAGCGGGGCGGGAATGGAGCATCCAAATTCCTGAGAAATAAAGCTGCTGTTGACTAAGCTCACCTTGAGCATGTACTCCACTTTGATGATGCGGCACTGCAGGATGGAGGGGCCCACGGGTGGGATTTTGATGGCGCGACCGTGCCAAGTCTCCCGGCTTCTGGCGCCCACGATGTCACCACACAGTGTGGCCACCACGGAGCGCTTCTGTTTCATGGTGCCGCGGGCAATGAACGTCTGGGTCTGAGTGATGTAGGCTTTGGGCACAATTGATCTGGAGGTAGAGTTGTCGAACTCCGCAAAGACGGGTATCACCTCACCTGCAGAGAGGGAAAGCATGTTAGAAATTGCAGACAATTCTAATCTGCCCAACAAAGAATGCGTTTATAGAGGGGGTTCTTTCAGATGCCGGACTATCACCTGGTGTGTAGCCTTTGCGGTCGATTTTTGCCGTTACAGACACCTGTCCAAAGTTGCGATACCAAGCCCGTGCCATCTTGTCCTTCGTTCCAGCCTGTGGCGCCTGGGAATGAGCAAACCCAATGAGCAAGTGCCTCCGAACACCCAGAAAACCCATGAAGTCGGTAATGAAACATTCACGAAAAAGCCAGGGCTGAGATTCTCACCAGTAAGGCCGGTGTGTTGATGTCGATGGGCTCGATGACTGTAAACTCCTTCTTGAGCTTCTTGACGGTGGCCCACGGCCTGTGTAGCTTAACTTTGACCCAGTAGCGGATGCTGCCATGTTTCCCCTCGAAGGAGGTAACCAGTGTCTCCTCTGGTAGCTGGAAGCTGAATGGAAATTCATGTCTGCCAGCAGGAAGGACTGTTACTTCACCGTTATCTGAGGGGGAAGAGGAAATAAAAAAAAAAGGGAAAAATACATTAAAGTTACAGTTCATTCACTTGTTGTTTTGTTTTTGTTTCAGTTCTAGGACTACGGGACTTTCATGGTAGCTTTAATCCCTTGATGACCAGTCTTTTCCTTTCGGTTATTTTCAGAAAGCAAAGCATAAAGTAATAAATCCATTCAGCACAATGAAATGAAGTTTCTTAGTGTTAACTGTGATCGATAATCTGATCATGTGTAAGGTGATCCATGTTTAACGGCTTCTTCTGAATAAGGAAATGAAGTCCGGGGGGGAAAAAAACAAAAAACAAAAAAAAAAAACTAGTTTTCTTTATTAGTTCATATAGATTAAGCTGACTTGGTGAGAAAGTAGGAACAGGTCTATTAGTACAACTTTTGCTGAAACAGAAATCTCTCTGTCTTTCATTGCCATCACATGGCTTCTGTGCTCGCTCGGAGGGCGGTTCTTGCTCCATTGTGCTAACCGAGAACATGTTTTCCTCAAGCTGTATTATATAGCCCATCTCAGCTGCTCTGTTTTTTTTTCCCCACTCACTTGCTGAACAAGTCCAGGAACACGTGTTTGCGTTTAACAAGCTCAATGTGTTTTGTCGCCCTTTGTTAGCTGCAAGCTCGTATTTGATTTCAATTATAATAATGTCACTGTCTAATCCCATTAGGGGTTCAAGTGGGTTGTTGTGAAGATTTTTTTTTTTTTCCCCAAACACACCTCCAAAAAACGAATTCATTTACCACAGACTAAACTGATACACATTATATTATGTGTTTTTAAATTGCTGGTTGGATGCAGGTTTTGAAAGAGGACAAACTGAAGCTGGAAAACAGCATAAAGTCGACAAAAGCCCTGGCTGTGAATTATTTCCTGTCTACTCTTTAAAACCAAAACAACTCTGTTCCCAATGAATGAAGGCGGACACCGGAGGCTCTCCCCCTCAAATCACATGAGAAAAACAAACCAGGATTTTCTTTGACTGAGAAAAAGTCTTGCCGTCAGTACTATTTCGTTCAACAGATGTTTTCACAGTGCCGAGGCTGTGCATAGACAGCTGCTGCAGCATGTTTTGCTCTCTCTTCCTACACAGCAAGATTTTTTTTTTATTCCTGCAATATCAAGCTACGACGCACAACAAAACCTCTCATTTATCACAGCAGCCCCCCCCCCCCCAAAAAAGGCTTAAATCAATGAATGACTGGATGTCTGAATGCTTGTTTTGTGCATTTTCTGAATCTGGGTGTTCAGTTTTCACTTCGTTAAGGAAGTTTTCAAAAAAAAAAAAAAAAAAGGTAAACGTAAACATCTCTTCTTCAAAGGATAAAAGTCATCGTGCTCGACTTTTCTTTCATTCACTGAGCACTACCCAGTCAAGTTTGCATCTACGGCTGAACAAGTTTATTAATCCTGTCCTAACCAACAAAACGTCTCGGATGCGAGGGAAACAGTTAGCAGAGGAACCAAGTATAAAAAAAAACAAACAAGTGCCAGCCTGACTTCATTGGACTTTTGCACAACCAGGGAAGAGGGACTATTTTCCATCATCCGTCTAACCATCATACTGAATCGTGAAAACAACGCCGTCTCCAGTTCACAAACAACTGGTCCCAAACAAATAAGCCTGTCTCACTATTGTTTCGTTCGTTTCGGCGTTTGGTCAGTGAGAGGACGCTGGCGTCGCCGTCTTTCGTCCCCTACATGCGGAAAAACGTTACAAGTTTTACGGGCAGGGTACACCCTCTCCCGTCACCGCGCCCGCAGAGCGGACTGACCTGCCTGCAGCAGAACCTCCCTCCGGTTCAGGTACTCCACCTCGTCGCTGTAGTTCTGGGTGTAGGCGGTGCTGGAGCCGGCGGACCGGGACTCGGTCCAGTGTACTTTGGCAAAACCTTCGGCGTGGAGCTTCAGGGAGTCCACCCTGCTCTCCCCGGTGAGCTCCAGCACCACCCGTCCGGACACCACGTCCCCGCTGCTGAACACCGGGGGACAGTCCACCTCCGGAGAGTCGAAGACGATGTCAAACTTTTTCACCTTGTCGAAAATCATTTTTTTTTTGTTGTTTTTTCCCCCTCAGGATGTGCGAGTCCCTCGAAAACACAAAAGTGAGCGATCCTTTATTCTTGCTCCGCAAGCGTGTAGAAGTGAGTCTTCGGGCTGCGGACGTGTTTTTGTTCACTTGTTTAAAGCTCAAACAGCTGAGCACTTTCGGATTGCAGCCCTATTTGCAGCCTGAAAAGTGGGCGGGTTTTTCTGAATACATTATGTAAGACATCAGGAGAGGTTTGAAGACTGGTCGGCGCTGCCTTCAGGAGCCGTCCTTTGGCTCCGTCTTTTCAGTTGTGCTGTTTTGACCGCTTTCTGCGCCCAAGGCAAAGCCAAAACCGACCAGGGAGGTTTTTCGAACGGTAAAGAGTGGAAAACCTGGAGTGTGAAGGTTTACAGCAAACAGTGCGGCAGCTGTTTCCAATCATAAGCACCCTTCCGGGGGGGGGGGTTGAAATAAGTTGCTGCTGCTTAAAACCGTAAGACTTGCATCTTAGTTAGAAACCACTGCCGTTTTGATTAAATTCTGTAAGTGGGTTTGTTTTGTTTTAAGCATCATTACGCAAAAAAATCTCATCAGGCCAGAAAACTTTTTAACTTCATTTACTAATCAACCTTCAGTTATCACCGAAATTTTGCACATTTACAGGTTGCCCTCTTTGTGTTGGGGGAAAACCACAATCATATATTATTATACAACCATCATTACCAGCCTTGGCAACCCCCCTCATGGTGTTGACTGTTACAACAAAACAAAAAAAAATCCCCACCATAATGAAAACGAAACTAAAAACACATTACATATATGCTCGGGATGGTGCCACAGAGCTGCCGCAACTTCCAATGACAGCAACTCAGTCACATTTTGGCAACTTTAAAAATCCCCGCTCCCTTAATTCTATTTACCACTTAGTTGGGTTACTTCAAGTGCAGCCCTTCTCACAGCTTCCATATTCCCAGACTCATCCTGAAGGCAGCATAATAAAAACACACAGACTGGGTGTGGAGGGAGCAGAGAGGAAAACAGGGCCTGGTGATGATTGATGGTTACAGGTTCTTAGAAGAAAACAGGCCTACTGAGCATGCCTCAATCTGGCACAGATCCTCCCTGCACAGCTCAGAGGAAAATAGTTTCACCCTGGACCAAAGATGTTTACTCCACTTCTTCTCTATTGCTTTGAACATACTGTTACACTGCCTGGGCCACCACACATGGAAAACACATGACTCTGCACAAAACCCTTCAACATATGCCAACAAATCCCCTCGTGAAAAACAGCTACAATTATTGTACCTTCAATAATAAAAAAGGGGTACCATAGAGAAAGCACGGGAGAACTACAAGTCACCCCTTACAGAAAACTTATCCAACAACTGGGTCTCTTGCTTGAATCATAGCACCCATGCAGCCTTTCAACACCTCAAATTCACCTCCAATATTTGTAAACAAAGTCAGTTCTGAGCAGAACGATTTTTTTCCAAACTCCTCTGCAATCAATAAACTAGACAAGGACTTCAAAGTTGGATTACTGTCTTCAATTCAATTCAAAAGCCTTCATATGAAAATCAAGTCTGGTCTGAGAAAAACAAAGTTGTTTACTCCTTTGTTCCCAGGGATGAGGAGTTAGCTGTCCACCGCCACCAACTGGTGATGTGGGGGCAGTGTGCACAGCTGCGGGGCTACCAGGATGGTTTTACAGCAAGATGTGTGTGAATCTGGGAAATGTTGTAAAACTCTACGCAGATGATGCTCATGAGATGTGACGAACTAGTGTCTCCCCTGAAGGACTCACTAAAAAAAAAAACAACCAAACAAACAAAACAAAAAAACAGCTCAGTGGTCCAGTTCAATTTGTCAGTTTTTACTTTAACTACATTTAGAAGCCCTGGCCTGGGGTAAAAATGAAGCCCAGCACGCCACCTGCTGGTGACCAGGAGCAGTGCCTGGCTCTGCCAGGGCCCCATGGTCGCTGGCAAGATGAACATGTGGTTCCCTGCACAGAACGATGGGCCCGATAAAAGCTCCTCCTGCGCAAATGACTCAGTATGATAAACCTAATCATGGCTGAAATCATGTTTGCCACTGCTGCAGACTAAAGTAAACATATTTATCCCCGTGAGTTCATCTCTGTTTACCAGAAGAGCTGCAAAGTAGCGAGCATTATAAAACAAATATTAACACAAGCCCTACATACTTTGGAGCAGAGAGGGGCTTGAGAAAGTTTAATTCCTCTGTGGTGTTTGCAAGAGAAACGAGTCTCACGAGTTGACTCTGAGCTAATTTTCTTTCTTTAAATGAAAAAAAAAATTTATTCATTAAAAAAAAAAAAAAGTTTATGAAAAACTAAAACGTACATGAGCTGAAAATGACAATATTGTAAAATGAATGGAGAAAAGCAGCTGGCTGAAGTGTGGAGGAGGGCGGGGCCGAGGAGAGCCACATGTTTTTCTGGTTGCCACAGCAATGCTGGCTGCATTTTTTAAAACATCCCCCACCCTTTCCCTTTTCCTTCCTTTCTCCCGTCTTTCACCTTCTCCTCATTTCTTGCTGCTGCTGCAGTCCCAACTAAATACCGCCAAACACAACATCCTTATTTCTACTTCATAACATTTAAATGTACGACTTTCTCCAGTCACTTGTATGTGCAAACTTGGTGGGTGCGTAAAACAGATTTTGTCCCTGGAAGGATTTGGGGAATTATATGGGAAGGTTGAGGCTTTGCAAAAACAATTAGCACTGATATTTTCTGGAAAGATTCTGCAGATGACATTGGTCTACACAGAGTGATGGTCCGAGAAACCACCCACAAACCGACTGCAGCTTGGCCTTTTACTAGTGCAAGTAATTGTCTCAAGTCTAGAAAACAAAATTGTATGTAATTTAACAGAAGGGCAAAGTCCATTTATATATCAGCTGTAATGGATTTGGCAGATTTTCTGGGTGAGGGATGAAGAAGAAGACTGGTGCCTTCTAACCTCCGTTCATTTGAAACATGTAATGGTATCCTATTTGTATTAGTATTTGGAAGTCATTTGTAGTTAAACCTAGATTGAGCAAACCAGTTTTTTGGTAGCTCCAAATTGCTGAGAGGGGAAGCAGTGTGAAAACTGCATTATTGAGAAATCGTGATGGTGACATCAGGTCAAGTCAATTTTATTTATATAGCCCAAAAACACAAATTTGTGATTTTTGGTGATCACATCATCTTGTGATGCTTTACGAAGGACGGGAGATATGGATCTTTTATTACAGTATGGGATTTTATTACATTACATATTTAATACATTTTCTGAAAAATCAATTGAGAGATTGTCAGTGGATAAATTAACCAGTCCAGACTGTTTGTTTTTGGCTATGTAATAAAATAAAACACACTTCATCACAATGACTTAAAAAAAAAAAAAGATAAAAATCCACTTTTGCACATTAAAGTAATGAAGCTCATTGATTAGCAACTTTGCCTATGATGGCCTAACAACACCCAGGTATGTTAACGGGATAGATAACATGCTATAAATGGTAGAACAAATTTTCCCTTTATTTAAAAGGGACAAGTGATGCAAAAGAAATAGGCCTATTTGTTTAATTTTGATTTTGAGTCACTTCTGGTGTGAAGCAGTTTTCACACAACAAATACCGTATTTTTATTTGGCAGAACGGGAGGAAGCAACAATAGTGCTGAAGCAATTAACTGATAATTAATGTAATAATCAATTTTATGTTTAACTGTTAAGGGCTGGTAATTTATCAAGTAAAAAATACCAAACATTTGCTTTTTTTCATCTTTTTTGCTTACTTTTCTGAAACTTACGTTATCAACTTAATGTTTTGTTTGTTTTTTTGTTTTTTTTTGCAACTGCTCAGACTATGATAACAGTTAAAAAAAAAAAAAAAATCTATTTCAGCTCTGGTACCTGATAATTGACAATGACATTTTCAATATTTTAAAGCTTAAACTATCACAAAAAAAATAACTGATGGATAATCACTAATTGAAATATTTGTTAGTTGTGGACTTCATCTCAGTTAAGGGGTGATGTCTCACTTTTTTTTTTTTAATCACAGTGTCTGATTTAGCCTGAAATGTAGGCTGATATTAACATATAACGCCTCCCTATTGCAGTTTTAACCACAGTGTAAGTAACACAGCAGTAAATAACCTGGAAATGACACGCTGTTTGAAATGACATTTTGGTTAAGCTACCCTGAAACTTGCGTGGCTGCGTGTATTCTGCAAAAGCAACAACAGCAATAACTCGCCTTTTATCTGAGACTCTGCATCTGGTGTCCATTTATATTTACCTGTCCGACCATATTGGGGAGTCAAACCAAATGTAGGCAACTGCTCACAGAGCATCTAATGAAACATTAACTGCCATCTACAATTTATTTACTCAGCTACTATGGCCTATATTCTCTGCCCCTGTTTTTAAGCTGCCCGGTGCCTCCCACACTGGGGCAATTTCACACGTTACAGTGGTACATCCTGTACAACAAGGCACTCAGTAAACCAGTTGTGTGTATTTGGACTCCGCACTAATGGATTTGTGTTTAATGTTAGGATTATGCTATCTGCCAGATGTATCTGGGTGAGCCAGGGTCGACATCTCTCCCAGGTTTCCATGCAACCCATTTGGCCCAGGTGGCTTCATTTCGCAAACTGCCGTGACTACAAGACACAGAGGCTACCAGCCGGCATGGTCAGAGCACATCAGCAGTTTTACACCCCATTATTCAGGAGAGCGGAAGAGAGAGAGAGATTACTTCTCATCCACCGGCTTCAATTCATGCTGAAATACAGTTAGTATGTAATTCAAAGCAAAGCTACAAACTATTGGTTATATATCTTACAAGAATATTATACAGATGCAGTAGGGGAAAAAAAGAAATTACAGGAACTACAACAAGGACAGCACGAATGATACAAATGCCCCTCGTTATAAAGAAGGGAAGTTACTATTCTGCATTTTACATAACCATGTTTATTTCAAGTCACCTTTGGACTACCGTAACTCCAGTTAGTGCATCCCAGCTGAACCTGTGGATTGGCCCTATTTGGCTTTCTTTGCTAAAAAAAAAAAAAGCAATATTAAAATGCATTCATTTGGCCCAAATATAACTAACTAGGCCTAAATTTACACTTTATTTGCAAAACAAAGAAATTTGTATTATTTAAACTTTTAAATGATAACTATGAAAACAAATCAAAAGATACACTTAAACTGGAACCCTGCAGGATGGCTATGTGGTTGCTTGCAAGAAGCAACCTCATAAGATGCAGCGATGATTCACCCAGGTTTTACTCATTGCCCAACCAGTCTGATGAATAAACACAGTGTTAACTGCATATTAACCGTTCAGGGGACTAACACCATCTGCAGCTTTCACCACTGACCTCGGATCAGATGCTGCCTCTTCCTGAAGTAAGTGATCTTGGAGGTGTAGTCGTTATAGACGGAGTTCATGCCACGGTTCTCCAGCCAGTGTGTCGTGGCCACCCCTCTACCCTGCACCTTCATGGAGTGCACTCGAGTCTCCCTGCGGAGCTCCAGCACCACCTGGCCAGACACCTCCTCCCCGCCGGTGAACGCTGCATCAGCCGGACCATCCAGCTCCAGCGTGAAAGACTTTATGGAACTCAACGTCATCCCTTTGGGGACATTAATAAACAGGATGTAAAATACACATTTTGACAAGGGCCATACGCTAACAAATAACTCTGGTGCACAGTAATGTTGGAATTGTGTGTAGAAATTGTTTTCAAGTGCTGTAAAAACCATGATGCAAATAGCCCGAGCCAGGGGCCTGTTTATGGCTTCTGTGGACACTGGGGGACCCCAAAAACAATCAAATTAAACACTGTGCCGCCCTGTGTTCACTTTTTATGTCATTTTATGCAGTGTTTCTGGACTGCTTTTAAATGTGCACTTGCCATTAAACACAAACTCTACTGAACGTATTCCTCATGGGTCCTCGGCATGCCAGGGCCAGCCCCGCCAGCAAATACTGTTCTCGGGTCTGTTTTTGTTTTTTAAACACGTTTTAGGAATGGTTCATTACCTATAATAACAATGTCACTTTTTTTCTCTTACGTTGGCTCTTGACCACTACTAAACAAAGTGGTTGATTAAAACCCCCCCCCGCGTTTACTAACATTTTTCGTTTAACGTTATAACGTCATGCCTTCATTTAACAGATGCTTACGTAAACGAGTGTGATCGTCATTTTCTTTTCACGATTCCTAAACAAATCAGGCAGGGGTATTGGGTCTGCGCCCTAATACGCGCGCAAATATAAGGTCAAATAACGGCCAATAAGAGATATTCTTCTTTCTATCAACAATGTGTAGATAATCGTCACTGACGGTCACGATTCTCCTCCGGGACAAGTAGTTCTGTTTCGGCAGGTCTTGGTTTTTCCGCGGGTCTCACGTTGTCCACATCTTCTGTTACGCGTGCCGGTGCCTGTTCAACGTTATTCCTTTTTTCCTAAACGGCCGAGCGCAGGTCGGTGCAGCCAATGGGGGATCGAGAAGCGGGACTGCGCTTTATAAACACGAGACGCGAACGTCGCGTGGTTTGTTTTGAAAGTCTCGACGTCTCACCTGCCGGACGGGAGCGGCGTGGCGGTCCTCGCGAACGTGGGCCTGGCGGAGGGAGCTTCGAAATCCGCGTCCACTCCGACTGGATGTTCGACGGGGAGCCGGCTTTTATAAACGGTGGCAGGTTTGGACGCCCATAAACAGAGCGGCTCTCCGTTTTGCACCAATGACGGAGAGCACACGCGGGTCACGCCCACTCACTTTACCCCCGAGGAGGAGGAGGAGGAGGACGAAGAAGAAAACGTGGACAGATTGACCGTATTTTCCGGCTGTACCTTTCAAAATTAAACTGCGTGTGGTGTATTTAATCGTTTACAGGTAGATCTCATTCAGAGATATAAAGACGAATATAATACTTGACAGCAGAATTTGATTTTTGTTGTTGGACATCGGCTTTTATTTTGAAGGCAGTCAGCTGAGCAAGGCTGGCCAGCTGCCGGAGGGCCCCGGATCCCCAGGGACCCCAAAAGCCCCAGATTTATTCCATATCATTTCTGTCAACAGAATTTGATTAACTGCACATTTGTTAGGAATTTGGTCCACTAATACAACATGACGGGTACTCCATCCTTCATCTTGTGGTACAGGTCTTGAAGAGGAGGGAATCTACTTTTAAGATCTCAATTGTTTCAGATTATATTGAGCTAATTTGTTGTAAATTTGTTCCATCCAGTTCCTTTTTATTTTTTCCTGTATGTAGGGTTATTAACACACAGAAAAACCTCAGGCAAGGTTGTATTATTCTGTAACGGGAGCAGGCCGACTGTAAAGCTGCAAGCAGAAATTATTTTCACGATCAATTCATCTGACTGTTCTTTTCGTTAATAACTGATATAAAATGTCAGAAAACAGTGGAAAAATCCCCATCGTTATCCCAGAAGCCCAAGTTAACATATTCAGATGTCAAAAACTGTCAAAACCCTAAAGATGTTGAGTTTCATAGACAACTGTTAAATTACCAAACATCACATTTTAGAAGCTGTTGCCACTAAAGTTTTGGCATTTTTGCTTAAAAATGCCTTAAACAATTAAAAATTGTGTCAACCAACTAATCTGTCAACCAACTAATCGATTAATCAAATAATAAATTCAGCTCTAGAGTACAGGTTGCTTTCTGGGTGCAGGCAATAGTGGGGGTCAATAGAGGCAACAAATTATTGGGTGATAGTCAGTGTGTATAATACTTAAGTATTTTCTCTTTCGTCGTTATTGGGAATATATAAAGAAAAAAAAACTAGCACTGAATATACAAGTATGATATGACACTTGAATTATGTACAGATAGTAGTCTATTTCACAAAGTAATACAAAAAACATGTAAAAGAAGGAACATAATAATAAAGTAAACTGAAATGAAAACTGAAACAATATGTAATGTAAGATACATTTAAAAAGAGAATTCTGAGTGACTTCAGGAAATTGTGGTTTCTCCCGGTGTTTTGAAAGTCATGTGCCTCAGCAGCTGAAAGAGTCACATTATCGCCATGTCACGTGTTGGCTGAAACATGAGTTTATGACATGATCACATCACTCAAGCAGTTTTCCTTGTTAAACTTTTTCAGGTGTAAACGCTTTCAGGAGTTTACCAATTAATGAAAAAAAAATCCATATGATGAATGAATAAATCGAATCAGTGGGGAATTCAGTCTGAAATAAGCTTATTTGGTGTCCTACGGCACTCTTATAGTTAATAGATTTGCTGAGATATTTGCTTGTATTGTGCTCAGATGTCAACAACATTAACATTCAAATTAGCAAGGTCACAGGTGTGATTGAGGAATGTGTCCTTGAGCAGGACCTGCTACCTGTTCACTCTTGAATGTACATTGTTTTTAAACGACCAGGTGGACAAAAAAGTGCCATGAATTATCTAAAAAAAAAAAAAAAAGAATTTTTCATATAATCCGTGGTCTTAAATGAACATTTCTTGCTGTATCTGGCAAGTCTCAGGCAAAATCAAACAAGCACACTCTAGTCTTCTCTGGTGTTTAATCTGCTATTAAACCATGGTCTTGTAGCTTTACACCCTGGACCTGAGCTTGGTGGTCAGTTATCATTCCAGCCCATACCTGGACTGCTGCCGTTTGGCCAGGTTGATGAACTCCAGATTCAGTTTATTTACATCCGCTTGCCTGCCAACTTTTTTTATCAGCACAACCCGCATTTCAGGGTCAAGGCTGTGTTTTTGCTACAACATTGATTGTTTTCACAGAGTCAGTCATGCTTGAAGGAGGAGATGAGAATCTTTCTGCAAAACAGACGCTAACCTTCTTCCTAGCAGTTTAGCATTGATAGTGTAAACAGGGTGGAAGTAGGACAGTTAAGTTCGAGGCTGCTTCCCTCCCTGACCCAAATATGACAGGCGAGGCTAAGGTTTATGTTTAAGCCACCTAACTGCTAAAGCTGCACTTGCACATTGCTTCAATTTCACACTCTGATGGCCCCTGTGCTGTTCTGGGTAAAGGTTTATTTATTTATCATCCTGGGAAGATTATGAACATTCTGATGCATTTAATTGAAAAAACACACAACTCTGAGAGAGGATGTGACAGAGTGGCTTTGGTTGGATTCAAGCTTGAAATTTAAAGGAATTGGAAGTTCTAATGAGCTGGATTTTAAGCATCAGGAACAGGGTTAAAGTTCCACACATGAATAGAATACAACAACACCTCTTCTTGTCGAAGAGGATTCTGGGAAATGTAGGAACCATTTAACCCCTGGAGTTCATCGAGTTCACTACCTGTTGTTTGTTTTTTGTTTTTGTTTATTGTTTTTTTAATCACACACATTTTTAAGGCTGGGCTTAATTCGTTCAGAAACCTTTTTATTCAATTCAATCCCTTTTACTCACTTATTCATTAAGGAATTCTCAATTGATTTTGGGGGGTCTAGAGGACCTGCAACCAGTCTCACAAAGAAGCTAAACATAACCAATATTATGATTAATTTGTGGGATTTTGAAAATTTCATGGTGAGAGAAAATTATCTTCCAGTATAAAATTCAGAACAACTCCCTTTTGAGCACAACTTGTTCCTTGTAGCAATAATTAATGTCTGACCTTCAGAGATAAGCTGCATGTAATGTGTTAGTGTTTTACTGTCTGCTGTTAACAATTGTGCATAGGTGCCCATGTTGAAAAGTACGATGCTGAGTCTACTATCATTACGGCTAATTCACAAAAGGTCTCAGCAGCATTGTAAGAAGCTCAAGCTACAAAGTCAGGAAAAAAACTCTTGACTTTGACTTTAAATCTTTTATTACGAGCTGGGCAAGAGCACAGATGCCAGCAACTTTGTTGTGATTCTCTGTCACTTCTTGACAAAATGGGTGAAGAGCTGGCTGCAGCTAGGGCGCTGCAGGATCAAAGGTTTGGCCGTGTAGTCTTCACTGTGGGTGGTGCTGAAGTGCGATTTGGCCAGTGGAAACCTGATGCCGCTCTATTTGATTAACAGACAGCAACAAACAATATATTCATTTTTTTTTTAAATATTAAACTGAGTAAAGACAAAAATAGAGAGAGTCCAATGCTATTACCAGCATTGCTACTAACATTATTATTGCTACCATTATGACAACAACTACTACCACTTCTGTCACTATTACAATTGTTACAGTAGAGTGGAGAATTTAACCAATTTTTTTTTAGTTTAGTTTGTGATCTCTCACCCCACGCTTTGACGGACAAGGTGTCTGTTTGCAGGCCTTCAAAGGGAGGAAGTCAGCCTTGGTGGTGTTGAGGCTCAGCCCAGGTTCTGCCAAACAGATTAAACACATCCAATATCTACATGTACCTCAATTTAAACACAAAAACAGGACCGATCCGTCACCTGGCCCACTCAGTATGTTGCTTGGCAGCTGAACGGCTGGTCTGGCCTGCTCTCCGTCCTTTATGCCGTAGTGTTCTTTGGCCATGGTTGTGTAGTAAAGGCCTGATAGACGAGAGGGGCTGAATTGTACATGGCTTTTGGTCATCAGGTCAGGCCCTGGCATATATACTGGGCAATCTGTGTGGTTCAGCTATAGAGAGGAATTGAGTCAGCATGATCAAAAATGACGTCACTGATATTCAGCCAAAAAACTTTAACATAACAAACTCCATCAAATCAACGCCACAGTTTATTGGAAAGTATGTGCAAAGGGCCTAAACTAACCTAAAGTGAATTAGGTTTATGATTTATATAAAATTATGTACCAGTAATATAATTTTTAAAAAAATGAACTAAGTAAAAGGACTGTTATCTCACTTTAGGGAAGGAGATTCTGTTGGTGGTGACTGACATCCTCTCTTTGTTGCGACTTATATCAGTGTCCCCCTTCGGTAAAGAACTAGAATTTTGGTTCCTCCTTGTCAGAACAATCGGATCTGCTGGGAAATAAACCAAACAGACTCATTCAGACAAAATAGCTGAGATTAAAATAATAAAGTAGGGCTTCACCTGTAATACTGTGTCATCTTAGTCTGATTGGTTTGAAATAAAAGTAACATAAAAGTCCCAGTAAATAAAATGTGTATTGTACAGTGACACACAGTCTAAGTCATCTAGGTCATCCAGGTGAAACCCTGGATGAAACTGTATTTGTGACAGAACACGAGTGTCAACACAAAAGCAATGTACAGAAAAGTAACTGAACAAGCAGGATACATTATTCTAAAGCTATATGTTACCATTTTAAAGTCGTGACCAAACAGTAACATGTAAATACTTAAAATAACTGTCCAGTGTTGGAATGTGCAGATTAATCAACAAGGATCAAAATCAGTAAAGAAAACTAAACAAAAAAGTACAGTTAGCACTAAACAATATCAGCTCAGTACAGTTCCTTCCAATATAAACAGTACAAAAGAAACATGAGTTCATTTATGTAATGATGATTTTACATTTGATCATGTGGAAGCCTCCCAGTGTTTGAAGGCCCTAAATTTACCTTTGCCTTGGGCTGTTATTAATGTGTTAAAAGTCTTCACCATGGGAAATTTTGCATCAAATCTGGAGTTTTAGTAAGCAATGCAGAAAACACTGACCCGGCTTGTGATAACAAAAGGCTTCTTTGGATGTGGACGACCATGAGTCCTCAGAGAAATTTCCAAGAGTGAGCTTCAAACGCTCTTTCACCAGAGGTTGACTGTAAAAAAAAACCAAAGTAAAAGATAATGCTTTTATTGCATTTGGGTGGGGATAAATTCAACACCAGATAATGTGAGCATTCAAAGAGTGACAAATAATAAGTCTGAAATTTAATATTTTAGACCAATTTAGAATTTTGAGTCAATAAAGTGTCAAATTGAGAGCCAAGACAGGAGCCATGACTTAACCAGTAATGGATCTGAACGGTGACACCTGGCCCTACAGCCATGGTTTCCTCCACTGTTTGGTATCTCTGTGTATAGGATGTAAACTGAGTCACGTGGCGGGATTTTTTTCAGTGAAGCAGAAAAGCTGCAGACCTGCAGACGGTGGGCAGGCTGAATGATGCAGAGTGGGTTGTGTCTCTTTCTACAATCTTCACAGGATCACCCATAGACACAGAGGAGGGCTGGGAAAAAAAAATAAAAACAGTGACAGTCGTGGTCTTCTGATGATAACACTCATTTCAAGTAAAGTCTCATAAAAAGGTTGATACTATGAAAGAGAAAATGGCTTCTCTGGAATTACTGAGCAGTTAGATGGTCAAACTCCTAGTTTTTTGTTTGTTTGTTTGTTTGTTTTTTAGCCTTTTAAACATATTAACAAAACCAGTTTAGGGTTGTTCCTAAATCTACTAGTCATTTTACTAGTAATAGCTAACTATGGGATGTAAACCTATGAGAAAATAGAAATGTACATTGTGAAAAAGGAGGTTCCACAGTGTGTAACAATGTGAATGTTTAGACTGTACCTTCTCAGGAATGTGAGAAAAATTATGCTTTAATGGTAAAAGAAGTATTCAGACCTTTTACACGGTAAAAGTAATAGTACAACAATGTTGAAAATGCTCCATTACAAGTAAATTTATCTGCTAAATATACTTTCAGTATCAAAAATAAAAGTACTTTATGCAGTCCAAAGGCTGCTGTGAGTGTTGGATTATTATCAGTTACTTTTATCAGATAATAATGAGATGCATTTCAGGGTTGTATATAATCTATGGTGAGCTCATCCTACCTATTTTATACACTGTTGGTTTGCTGAATCTATATAAATGTTGATATTTTATATGTTAATCATAAGTGTGGAGTGTAAAATCTCAATACTCAAAGTAACTAGTAACTATACCTTTGTTTGAGTAAAAAGCACGAAATTTCCCCCTGAAATGTAGTACAGTGCAGGTAAAAAGTAGGAGAAAATGGAAATACCCAAGTAAGGTACAATGATCTCAAAATTGTACTTACATACATCTCGAGTAAATGTACTTTGTTACTTTCCCCCACTGTTTAGTCGATTTGGACTAAACAGTGGTGCCTTATTTTGGCTTAGAGTTATCCCTGTTTTAATTAAATATGAAATTAGCTGCTGTTACCTTGCTCACAAGTTTAGCAGCTCTGCTCCAGGCTCCCTGGAAGACTTCGTTGTACTGGGAGACAAAGCCGTAGTGGCGCCCATCTCCTTTTATTGTGGGAAAGCCCTCTTCTACACAGAAATGCATTATTTTTAATTTTTAAATTTTATTACACAATACTTTCCGAAAGATTCAGAGATAGACACTCACACATATTCCTTCATTACAAGGCAATGATTTCGTAAGCCTGAATGTTTACCCACTTCTAAATTTGATGATATATAGGGCTTGCTGCTGAATCCATAATCTATTTTGAGTTTATTGTTTTACCCAGAAAATGAAGTAAAATAAACTGATTAAAATTAAGAATGCTGTCACTCACCTAGATGTTTAACTGTGGCTTTTACAATAGGAGAACCATAGTTCGGAGTGTATGTAGCTTTGTTGGTGCTTTCTGGAGGCTCTTCCATCTGCTGGATCTTCTTGATGGCCTGTGTCGGTCGGATTGGGGCAGGAGGCGCCTGGAAGTGTTGGATCCGAAATTCCTGGGACTGTGTGGTGAGAAAAGCAACTTCCCGAGGGTCTGTTTGCATTTTGAAGTTAGTGCAAAGCGTTGACCACCGTGGTGTGCGAGTCATCTGTGGCAATGGGTGACGGTGGTAGGAAACCCTCGCCTCTGTCAGGTAATCCTTGATGTGCCTCAGGTCCTTGTGGTCCACCTGGGCTGTTGTGAGCTGACGAACCATTTCTACTTTCTTGGAAGAACATGGCTGGAAGTCCTCCCAGAAACGGGTTGAATGTGCATCTGGATTGTGCTTGTCACGCAATGGGATGTTGGTAGACAGCAGGAACTCAACAGGATGGGCTGGAGTCACTGTTTTCACCACCGCTGTCATGTTTGATACCACCAGTGTCCTCCTTATGTTACTGTAACTCTTTGGTTAAGCTAGCCATCTTCTTCTGAAGCGGGTGAAAAATGCTACAATGCCTCACCATGGAAACCTCTGTGCTTTGGAACATGATGATGTTGATCTATGGCTGCTCCTGCAGAGAAACAAATGCATGCCATGGTGTCCTATTACCAGCCTAAATGCAATGAGTGGACACACAAAATATTCAGTTGTAACATTTAATTCCACAACAATGAAGCAAACAAACCATTGCTCACTCTTAAGAAGCGAGGCCAGATAGAAAAATTGAATTTTCCTGGTTATTAGATATGTCGTGGATTATCTAATAGTGCGACTATAGACTTCCTTCTATCTGGCTTTGCTGGTGTTAGAGAAAGGCAGTACTGGCACAAGTTACCTAAACCTATAAGAACCTACTAAATATAGCTAAAACGATTCTTCGATTAGCTGATTGACAATCAAATTAAAATTTTTTATAATTGATTCATAATTTAAGCAAATTTTTAAAGCAAAACTTTCAAAACATTGCTGGTTTCAGCTTCTACTATGTGAAGAGTTGCTGCTTTTCCCAGCTGTCCATGATAGTAAACTGAATATCTTTGGATTTTGGATTGTTGGTTGAACAGACAAAGGAATTTTAACACGTTTAACATTTGACACTTTGTTTCTAGGAAAGTTTGATGTTAATTTTTCACCGAACAACTAAACGTATTAATCAAAAAAAAAAAAATCAAAAGATTAAAAAATAATGAGAGTAATTGTTAGTAGCAGCCCTACTAATAAATATTTGGAGTGGACACACTTCTCTTTTTCAAGAGTCTTTTGCATAATTCAGCATTACCTTATATAAAGTTACAATATCAACTTGCAGGGTAGCATGATTTTGACCTGTAATGTCACCATTTGGGAGTATAATATCAGTATATTGGAAGCATTTTAATTGCTTGCTATCAAATAAAAAAAGGCATCTATATACAAATATGATACCACATTAAAAGATAAGCTTTGGTTCGATATAACATGCATGTTGTATATGGGAAAGTAGGCAAGGAATACAAAGTACAAATTAAATATAATTTAATTCAAATTTTAAAGAAATGCATTTCATGCACAAATTCACACTTGATGCTGTTTGTTCATGCATGTTCACAATGTGGCTCAAAATCACTTCAGTCAGTACAACAGCAGGTGTCAGTCAAACTTCATTTTCGATCAGTCGTGTTCAGCATAGAAACTTACTGTATCTCTAATACACATCTTAGGTGCTTAAAACTCAAACTGTGTTGTTTTTTCAATTAATTTATATACTGCTTGTTAGCTTGAGAATTTCCATTCTTAACCTATAATAGTACATCATAATTTCTTGTTGATTATATTTGGTATTAACAATCTGAATCCTCAAAATCTGACTCATTTAAAATTAAATTGAATTAAATTTAAATTCAAATAACTAAATAACTAAGGCAGTCAGATAACTGTGGTGGAGTAAAAAGTACAATATTTACCTCTGAAATGTAGTGGAGGAGAAATATAAAGTAGCAGAGAATGGAAATACTCAAGTAAAGTACAAGCAAAAGTAATCTCAGAATCAGAATGTGATTTAGTTACAATGGATATTTAAGTATTAGACGGTTTTTGCACAGGGATTGTTTCTGCTACTACATGACTGAGCTAACTGTTCATCAGGGTGATGGTATGTGGGAAGAGGCTGTTCTTGTTCTTATGCTAAGGCTAAATGAGCAATTAAATTTGTTACATATAGACAATAATAAATGAGTTTGTTTTATAGTTAACAGCTTTTTCCAAGAAAAAAGAGAAGATTTCAAAGAGAAATTTAAGAAAGATCTACTCAGACATGATTTAAAAAAAGAAAAAGAAAAAAAAAAGATTTCATTACCAAGGAATCCGAGAAGGAGGAAGTGACGTATTTCAGCGTCAGGTTCTTCCGCTCTCTTTTCGTTGAGGCTCAGCTAGCGGCCGGGTGGGTACACGTTTTGTCCAGCACATTTTCTCGATTTTTAGCTGGTGTCTGAGTTATTGATGCGGTTAAAATATGACATAGTTACCCGAATATCAGCAGCAGTTCGGTATTAAGTATTACCTATTCCGTTCAGAGGCAAAAAACAAAGAAAATTGTGACAAGAGTTCCACGCTAACGGCACGCATGTGGCGAGGCCCTGCACCGAGTCCACTCTGCGGCTAACGTTAGCTAGCAGCGTTACTGAATAACATTCTGCACAATCCATCACAGTCAATACGGCGGTTTAGAAACAGACGGTGTATTTATTACAGTGTAATTTCTTACTTATCTAGTATGACTGGCCTTTCTTTTACTGCCTTTAACGTGAGCTCAGAGCGATACCTAGCGAGCTGCTGCTAGAGCTAACGTCAGTTTTCTCTCTCAGCCTGCAAACATGCAGATCTTCGTGAAGACGTTGACGGGGAAGACCATCACCCTCGAGGTTGAGCCCAGCGACACTATCGAAAATGTCAAGGCTAAGATCCAGGACAAGGAAGGTGAGAGTCACATTTAGCTCTGAACGTGATGGGAGTCTTGACAGTTTGGTAACGTTGGCTAATGAAGTTACACTTGGGCCGTTAGGACTTCTCGAAAACTGTCTTTGTCAGCCGCTCATTATCTTCGAGTTTACTATTTTTACCAAGTGTCTAAGTTTAACTCTTCAAGCTGTATAGTCATAGGACAAGCCAATAGATTTAGTCTAATGGGAGAGAGGATTTCTCGCCCTTTAGTCAGACCATTATGCTCCTCACCTTGCATTTAATGGAACTGACACATACTGTGATTTAAAATCAGAGACTGATTTGTAAGCAGGTAGGCATTAAAGTAAAATATTTAATATTTGACATGTTTAGATCATGGTCAGTATTTTCAGCCAATTGGCATCTCTCCCTCACGTACATTGTATAGGAGTTGTTGTTTATGTGGAAGTGTAAATGCAAGTTGGTTGATAAGTGTTATTGCGTTTGCAGGAATTCCCCCTGATCAGCAGCGTCTGATCTTCGCTGGCAAACAGCTGGAGGATGGACGCACACTGTCTGACTACAACATCCAGAAAGGTAACAGCGTATTTAAAACAGGTCATATTGTCACAGAAAACATGACAAAAAGTTTGTAATTATAAATAAACTCTTAACAGGTAACGATTGAAATAAGTGAATACAGGAGTCACCTAGAAATCTTAAGGATGATGGTGTTACTAAAGTGTATACTTACTATATTTGTGTATTATGTGCTTAATTTTGAAATTAATATGGATTTAACCTTTATTGTGATGGTGTAGATGGCGCAACATCTTTGTTTCACTCTTAAAGGAGATATCTCCACTGTGAATTTTTAAAATGTACCTGGTGTCTATAAGATGCCCAAGTAGAGCAGGCTTCCTGTAGGTCTGTATGTGGATGTGACTGAACTTAAGATTGACATCAAGGTATTTTAACTGCCCACCAGAATCCACTCTGCATCTGGTTCTGCGTCTGCGTGGTGGCATCATTGAGCCTTCACTCAGACAGCTGGCCCAGAAATACAACTGCGACAAGATGATCTGCCGCAAGTAAGTCCAGTCTTGAATATCATTCGATGAGTCTGTTTTGAATTTTGTGTGCAGTGCTGCTGTAATGTACAGTAAAGTGGTTGGTTAGAGTTTAGAATACAACACTCTTTAAATGGCACTGCGAGGAGCGTTCTTTGGTTAGCCAGGGTTTGATCAAATTATGCACATAGCTTATTCTGTAAAAAGTAATGAACTAAATGGAGATGAGCCAAAACAGAACCTCTGATTTGATTTGCAGGTTGTTGTGGTTAATTTGGGTAAACATGGGCTGAAATGACAAAACAGCAATTGTAGGCTCCATTGTACTGACCTTAGTCGTCGGCTGACATGGCTATTAGTGTTGCACTTTTTTCGGGAATAAGCCAGTGGCTCACAGTAAGATTAAGTTTTAATTTTTGATTTTTCAAATGTGGCAAAAAATTCTAATTTTTTTGGCACTAGAACTAAATATCCTTGTTTCCCAAGAACCACAAGATCCATTGTGACTGTGACTATTAACTTAATGTAGGTTCGGGAAGATTTTCCTTGTAGTTGACCTCTGACTTTGTGTTATAGGTGCTATGCCCGTCTGCACCCACGTGCTGTCAACTGTCGCAAGAAGAAGTGTGGACACACCAACAACCTTCGCCCCAAAAAGAAGCTGAAGTAGACAGTTGGACTAAATTGGCCCTGTGTGCCATTTTGTGTTAAAATAAATGTGAGAAAATGATGCTGCTTGTCTGACTTGTATTATTCAGTAAAGCTTTTACAAGGCAGGAAGAAATGGAGAGTATTCGGCTTAGTTTGGATTCATTTATGTAACATATGGTTGTGGGGCAGCGCAGGGTGATCTAACTGCAAGAAAGTTACCAGACTGACTGAAACAAGATGAGGCTCTTGCAATAAACTCATGTTCCTGTTTGCCAAATGAAGATTAAAGATTCATGAGAAGAGTTTGGCAAGTGGTTTATGTCAGAGGCCTGTTCTAAGAAGCCTGTTATCGGGGTAATATAGCAAACCTGCCTCTTGAAACTGGCCCTGGTTGAAACAAACAGTGGGTTCGCTCCAAAACATAATTGGCACTGTGCTGGTTTGTATCAGTGAGGTGTGATTTCCACTTAATTTCAATTTGGCCCCCAAGCTGCATGTGCCATCCTGAATGGACAACACTATTTTGCAGGTGAACAAATTGTCACGTGTCCCGACAGCATTGCTAACAATAGACTATTAAACATTTCATATGGCTGGTAGTGGTGTAATCCAAATGCAAAAGGCACTGTACTGTGAAAGGTTAAGTTTATCACAGCACTTCCATCACCTGCTGCTTCATATGCTACTTGCCCTTGCTGCTACATAGCAGGCGGCATGGCCAAATGGATCGCAGCCGCTGTCGACTAGAAATTGCCAGGTCAAGGTTTGATGAACTGAGTTAGTCCAAGCTGACTGCCGAACAGAATTTTCATTATCAGCTGACATGCCGAATACCAAAATCAGTTCAGTTAAAGAAAAACATGAAATCACGTGGAAATGTAAAATGCAAACTACAGGAATACTGAATAACAACACAACCCCGAGTTTCTTTCCCTCCCATCAAACAAAAAACAGCAGTGACTTTGCATGACTGAGTTTTAATGTTAAACAGTTCTATACAAATATAAGGAAATCATCTCACATTGTCAAATCCAATACAAACACCTGCTCTCCTCAAATTCAGTTATTCTTGTGAAACAAAATTGTGGCCTTGTCAACACCAGTTGACAGTTTTCCTCTTTTTTTATTTACCAGTACCTCAATGAAACTGACCTGAACTAACTGAAGTATTTTGAGGTATTTTGAGTCAAGGTAAAATGTTTTGGACACTGAGCAATGAGCAATTGAAAACTTAACTTTGAGAATGCAATGGAGATGAAAGTTCAGCATCAAACAGATGTGTGTTTATTCCAGTTTATGTGGCTTCAGCATGACAGTGGTGCATCTTTGGTCCTGCATTCTCTCGTAGGGCTGGCAACAGATGTTTTAAAAAGGCCTTATTCCAGGGTATTTAAGGAGGAATCCACCCCAGATATTCAAACATGTTTTTTTTATTGACATTTATTGTAGGATTTTTTCCCCCCAAAAAAAGAGACCGTAGTTAAAAGGAGCTTTACTAAAGTGTCATGTTTTATAATGTGAGCCAGAATGGATTATAATGGAGACAAAAGTGTAATGTATATCACCAGAAGGTGCCCAAATAGTCTGACATATAAGGTGGATTTCTCCTTTAACTTGTTGATACACAATAATACTTACGCTCTAATTCACTTCCTATTATAAAATTATGACACAGCTGATCATATAGTGTACCTTAAACGCTAACGTGCTGTTACATCCATTCAATACTATATTGATTGTGAAAGGAAAAATCAGTCCTCTCTGTTGCCCCCACAACATCTCGGTACAGAGGTCAGACACCAGGGGGGAAGCTGTGTCTTGCAATTAGAGGACACTCTCTCTGCCTCCTTTCTGTGTATACAGAAACTACTACTGCATTCCCATAGTGTTATCGGGTGGTAATTATACACTGGAATAAGGCTGTTGTGAAGCTAAATGTTTCTGACATTAACTTTGAGGAGCTCGTGCTCAGGAGCTGCTGGCCTCTCTGTATTTTCTTCGTGCTTGATAAAAGGCCGGTAACAATCTGTTCTAATCTTTCAAAGCCATGAGGAAAAAAAACATGAGAACAGCTGTTGTTAAAATGGACGAGGACAGGCGACATTACCTACAAATTACTTGCATTAACTATGAACAGGCATCTATGCTAAAAACTTTATTGCTAATTCAGTGATACTTGCACGTAGCAGCTGATGCCAGAAACGCCAGACATTGTAATAACTGGTCAAAGTAGTGAAACCTCAATCTAATTGGACTGAATGTGTAATAAAACCTCTTGATGTGATCAATGCAGTAACATTATATTATTACTATTATTACTCTATTAGGTTTGCTGAAAAGGCTGAGATGCTCATTTTGACTGCATATGATAAAATCTCAAAGTTAAGTAACTTAAACAGTAAATGAGTAGTATAATAAATACACCATCAGTTGAAAATGGTACAAGCCTTACAAAGTAATAATTGCAGGTTAATGTAATAATACTATCACATTGTCTGGCAGTTTATTACATCAACAGATTTCATTAGGACCTGTTTAAAATCCTGTTTTGACATGTTATTATGATTCTGGTGGTTACTGCATCATCAGCTGCAAAGAACTGCTCCCTATTTGTACCTGTGTTACTGTCACATGAAGAAATCAATAACTCATCAGGGGGCAAAAAAGCAAAGATCAATAGTGTGCACCAGAAGTTCACATACAATGCTGGACAGACATGTCAATTAAGTACCCATTTGCTAAAACTATTGCAGTTGTGCTTTTTAACTCGAGCAGTCTGAGGTA
Source organism: Xiphias gladius (assembly GCF_016859285.1). Lineage (NCBI taxonomy): Eukaryota > Metazoa > Chordata > Actinopteri > Istiophoriformes > Xiphiidae > Xiphias > Xiphias gladius. The sequence goes on from NC_053405.1 coordinate 10,456,391, forward strand.
GCACACTGCTAAGTAGTGCGTGCACGCACTCACGCACGCACGCACGCACACGCACAGTTTCACATTACTTGGCAGGTACTGGCTTCTGCAGAGCTCATGCAGTGCTCTCATAGTGATCTGTGCTGTGCGGCCTCGCTTAGCCTCTCTCTAGTGTTATTATTACTATTATGGTAAACTGTAGTGTTGGGAAACACAGAAAGTACATAAAGTAGAACTGGACCACTTTGTGAACACAGACAATGTAAACAAATTATAACTTGGCACAAACATTATCAAGTGCAAACTCAAGTTCGACTCATCGACACCAGGGTGGAAGAGCAGCGCATTTGTCCACGGGCCACAGCGACACATTAAGACCTTTCCTGCAAATGCTGATCTACCTAAGTGGCCGGTGGAGAGGACAAATCCATTGGCCGCAGCTTGAATTTAGCATCATTTTAGCCGGTAGCTATTGTTGATATCCCATCTTGCCTGTGATTAACCCATCGATGGACAAGAATAATTCTCATGAAACATGAGCAAAAAAAATGGTCGTACGCTGGCGATCCTCAGAGGAAAGCATGGAAACAGGTTGTTACATCTCTGAGTTTGTTGATGTTCTGGCTGGTGTGAGGCCGGTCCCAGGCTGCTGATTGTGAACTGGAACTGACTTTGTTCAGGGTCTTTGCCTCCATGTGTCCTTACCCTGACCAAACTCCCGGTGGTTGCATCTCCACAGCGTTAAAGAATGACAACCAAAATAACTTCAAGGTTGTTAGTGAACAAAAGCAGACATTTCACTTGTATAGCTTGATTGTTTTTCAGTTGCCTTACTAGCACTCACTTTTGAGATTTACCAGAAACATTATAAGAAGATGTAAATCTAAAAGTTTTATTCATTTATGTGTGGGCCTCAGGCTATTAGTTTGATGTGAAAAGGGCTTCTGCCAAACTGCATTGAAAGAAACCTTTATGGTAAGTCTGTTTGAGGTTTCTATAAACCGAATGTCCAGAATTATGATAAATATTTATATTTACTATATCTATAAAAATGTAACTGTTCCCAGACACAGTTGAGACCTCCAGCTCCTCCGGAAATCAGAGAACCACTGGCTTTTATTAAACACTGTCAGGCCCTTAGTTTCCAATAACAATAACATAAGTAGATCTGCCACTCTGTATTAAATAAAGATAGATCACAAAAAACATAAACTAACAAACAAGTAGAAAATCCTTTGATAGCTGTTGGAAATGTCCTTTGCAAAATAGAAATCTTAATATCAGTTTTGGTGCGAGTCCTCTTTTAGAGGTGCTTTGTCTAGTACTGTGTATTACTATGAACAAATCATCAACTCATTCATTTTGAGGCATCAGTATAATTAGCACAAACAAAGGAGACCATCACTGAAAAGACTTTCAGCTTCTTGCAGCCTCTGCTCTGCAGTTTTACATTATAAACCACCAAGTCAGATTTTGACAAAATACACTTGATTGCTTTGGCACCAAAGAGAGGAGGAGGGTGCTGTTCTCCCAGAGAAGATGGACCTACAGACCTGCTTTCAGAGTTATCAGTGATGGCAGATGGTGAAAAAGGAAAAAAAATTTGTGTAAAAATTATTTTATCCTGCTCAGGATTGAGGGGCTGAAGGTCAGGCAGCTGATGGGAATCGTGACATGGAAAAACAAGTAGCAGTAGCCAATTAGACCATAGTGTCAATTGTGTCAATTATTCCAAGGTTAATGTGACAATGACGCACAGTACAGATGGTTTATTCTGCATATGGCACCTGTAGGAGGTTTCTGGTATTGTGTGTTTTCCTGCACTGATCTTAAAAAAACAGATCCATGAAGGTAAACACCTGTACGTTTTCCTCCATGTTGCCTTGATTTCTCCTGTGCTGTTACATTAGAGAAACACAAATCAAGGCCACATGAAGGAGAAGAGCTCTGACTGTGGAGATGCAGCCCAGCTGCCGCTGTAGCTATTTATCGAAGAGTTTTGCTAGGCTCTGTCTCAGGTCCTTCAGGTCGCAGATTTTGACGTCCAGAACCTCGATGATACGTCGGACCTCGACCTCCGCCTGCTCCTGCTCCTCCCGGCTGGAGGCCAGCGTCTTTTCAGCACCCTGAACACGATCCTCCAGCTCAGCGTTTTGTCTCTCCAGATCCTGCAGACACATTAACTGTTGTTAATGACACTTTAATCATAATGTATTTCTAGATATTTTTTGCATTTGTCGATTCAAAGTGTACATTACATTTGACAAATTCTATGTATTTTTGTGACATTAGCACACGCAACCAGTGCTCTTTATTTCTATATAAATGTATTTTTTGTTGGGCCCACCTGGCAGAGTAGTATTGTAAATCACTCCGTCAAAGAGTGCCATATGTCAAAAATATCAATTTTGAGTGCAGTAATTCCTGCTATTTTGCCACCTCTGTCCACAAATATGCCCTGATAATAAATGTTATAGAGGAACAAAGGACTGGCAGTAACACACATGTGCTTTGTACGTTGCTTTGATGCTGTCAGAATGGTTCCTCTATCTAAAATTTCGGTGAGCAAGGCTGATCAGAAGTACTTTTTTAAAAGCAAAAAATTAGGACATTCTACACAACTGTTTATATCTGCAAACTGAGTCTAGTAATGAGAGAAATACAATCTATGCCAGTGTATGGCTACATGCCCGTACTCATTTAAAGTACGTTTAAACTTCAACGTGAATATACTGTAGTATGCATGTATATTGTAACAGATACTTCCCACTCAAACTGGGACAGAGAGCAACAGCAACTGCAGCCCAACAGCTTTGGGGCAGGTACAAGTAAAGCATCATGCTTAAAATCACTTTGGCAGATACGGTCTACTAGAGCAGAACTGTAGGTCTGAACAACAACCAGTTCAGCTCTTTCTTTAATGTCTGTAAATTTGTAATTTCTTGTTATGGCTGCTGACGGCAATAAGGTTTACTGAGAATTTCCTATCAGGCTTACTTACTTTAAATTGTTTATGCTGCAAATTTAACCGTGCTTTTTTGTGTTTTACAAGGTTATTCTGTATGACAAATGCACAAATGAACAGATTAGGGAACAAACACAAGGGCAGCGAATGTCAAATCTGAATATACATAATTCAAAACTGACACCACTGCTAAAAATGATAGAGGACCTAATCAAGGCTATGCAATATGCAACAGGCATAATCTCCTGCATTAACATGGAAATTCAATACAATGTGCTTTTTCCCTGAAGACCTCAGCTCACCCGTGCCAATTCTCTGCCGCACCGATGAACTGTACTGTCACTTTCACAATTACAATTTTGGTGCTTTGATTTTCCATTAGTTGACTGTGTGGCCCTGTGTGGTTTGGAAAACAGAAGAAACCAGCACATAAGCCGCTCAGCACTCTACAAAACTAGAGCTTCTCACTACAAGAAAGTCTAGTCTATGCATATCAAACCAGGAGAAGTTTGCATTGGTGTAAGACTGGAAAAGAAAATCTTTAAAAGACTGGACTGGTGACCTCTTAGCAATGGAACCACAAGCAACAACGGCAAAAAAAGACGTGAACGTCTCTGTTCACACTTAAAATGAAATGCTTTTATCTCTGTTCCTGTCAATCAAGTACTTTCCTTCTTTTCTGTGATATAATACAAGCTCTACTCGGTTAAGTAATGAAAATGTAAGGGAGGAAAACTGATTTGTGCAGCACACATTTAGGATAATTATGTTGACAATTTGCCGTAGAAATGTGGTTGAAGGAAAAAAAAAAATGCAGGATCACACTAGTCCATCTGAACCACCAACCAGTTCCCTTCCAGAGACCCGATAAGAACCTTTCTTTAAACAGTCAGAATTTCTAAAGATCTTGATGCATGCTTTCAAGAAACTGCTCTGGTCAAAGGTAATGTGGGCACAAACAAAAATCAAAAACAAAGGATGGCGGACCTTAAATTAACAGCATTGTAATCTAGTATACTGAGATGTTGCCTAACCTAAAAATATATTATTTGACCATTAAGAAAAAAAAAAAGCAAGACAGTGTTGTTGACTGCAATGTGTTGAGTTAGCCAGAGTACTCCAGAACAATTTTTAAGGAAAATGAAAAACATACTGAACTTCTCATCATCTCACCTGGAGTCTCTGCATGGCGTCCTCCCTCTCCTTCTCTAGTTCACCGACATCTGTTTTCTTGCTCTGCAGATTGTGAATTTCCTGAAATGGAGTAATTTCAAACTGTCGTAACACCACCTTCACACTGCCTTCCTTATACCCACCCACCGCCACCCAGTTTATCAGAAAATGGAGCATTCATCTCTTGTTTTGCACCAAAATACTTCAATACATACCTAGATGTGGCTCTATAAGAAGCCAAGTCATTTAGCATACACCAGGTTGGGGCTACGATTTGGGACACCTTGATGGTTTTTTGTTTTTTTGTGTGTGTTCTGTGGGTTCTGTCTCTAGGGAAACATCATTTTAAATGATGAGACAGACATTGTTATGTTAATGAAGCCAGAGGACAGCTGCTTTCAGTGAATATTTCACTTTAATATCCCTTTCATTTACCAAGGGGAAATGGCTTTTGGCTGAGTGTACCCAGCATGCATTTAATGGACTCTGACTTGGCCCAAACAAGCACAAAATGTTCACAAGATGATACTTTGGCACCATAAAAATTAACATTAAAGCAGGATTGTAAAAAGTTATGAAGGTGATTCAGATGGGTGTTAAATCCTGATTTCACTTAACATGTAGGTGGCAGCTCTTATTAGACATAGAGTCTAAAAGCAAAAACAAAACATGCTCTTTTGTCTATATCCTCTTGAATTTTTAAACATTTTGTCAAGTTATTATTTTTTGGACAAGACAAAAACAAGATTGTTGAACCAGAAAGATCTTGTTTAAAGCCTTCAAGGTGATTCAGAGAACAATTTCTCAAACTGACACTTGCACTTTTCTAGCTCTCCTAGCTTTATACACTTACAAATAACAGTTTTACTGAATATTTCCAGAGTTTGTTTTCCAAGGTAAATGAATATCAGATGGAGATTCAGGCTCATACATCCAATTGATTGCTTGCACTATATTCTGTGTGCTAGTGCATTTTGCACTTGCTTTCCACACTGAGCTTCCCCACTGAGTAAGACCTGGTGTCTTACCTGGTCTTTGGCACTCAGCAGGGCTTCCAGCTCCTCCAGTGACCGGCTCAGCTCCTCTCTACCAGTCTGACCAGCAGCAGGATGCCCCAGCTGGGCCTCCAGATCTGCCACCTGGAAATCACACACACACACACACACACACACACACACACACACACACACACACACACACACACACACACACACACACACACACACACACACACACACACACACACACAAACAATTAATACATATTTAATGATAAATTAAATTTATATAGTGCTTTTCAATGTATTCAAACATGCTTTACAAGATAGCAGCCTACAACCATTTTATGTTAGCAGCTCTATAGGGCTGCACTTAGGCACAATGCTGCTTTGAGCTAAATGCTTTTTTCATAGCCAGGGAGAACCGGTGTGATGTCTTTGGAGCAGGCATATTAAATCTGACGATTCACAAATCATCTGAAGTATTAATAATAAACTCTCTTTTGAAAACAATTTTATTACTTTGAATCATACTGTAGCAGCAACAAACTAGACATAAGAAAACCACGATTTTCAAAAGTGGTTTCCAACACTCCATCTTGCTGATACACTCAAAGTACAGTGGTCCTCTCAATTCATTTTCTTAGCCTGCAAAAATCACTTTAGGAGATGGAAAGTTTCTTTCTGGTTTAGTTTCAATTATTTAATCTAACCAATTAGTCCTCAGCCTGAAGCTGATCAGTCCAGGTTTCATGGGAATATGTTATTGGGCTTTTCCCATAATTTGCTGATGAACAAAGGTGAGAAAGAAGAATCTGCTTGGTGGATGTAAAAAGAAAAGGGTAAACAGGAGAATGACGATCTCATTTTAGAGGTTATCCCATGAATGGGCATTGAAAAGGTTGTATAAACCTAATGTGTGGTGTAGTTTTCTAAATCCAGAGAAAAACAAATGGCCCTTCACCTCCGGTGAAAACACGGATATCAGCATTAAGAGGTTTTTACATAACAGCAGCAATGTACAAATGCAATAGTATAATCACTTACGAATAACCACACACACCCGCATACAAATTCACATACTGTATGTTTGATGATTACTACTGAGGGAGGGAAACCAAGAGGGTCATCGCCTACCCGCCTACACATTCTCACATACACACAGATGCAGTCAGAAACTAAGAGTGTCTTTAGCTGCATCCATCATGCTTCACTCTGTTGTGCACTCCACAAATGAATCAAGGACATTTCCTTGATTCATTTACTCCACTCATCTCTATTGACTCTCCACAACACACACACACACACGCACGCACGCACAAACACACAGATGCACGCACACACAGATGCACGCACACACACATACCAACACAACTGTGATGCTTCTGTGGATAAAAAGCTTCACTGTCAATTGGTCACAGTACTGACGCCTCCTGTTATGGGCAGTTTTTTTTTTTTAAACTGCTGGAGGGACGTGACCTTTTTCCCACTCTGACCCACTTCCCTGTGTTTAACATATTAATGGAAAAGCCAAAGAGGGTAAGTGACAGTTTGACTAAGCAACGACAAGCTGTTCAGCCTTTGAAGTCTTAACTAGATGCAATTTAAAGTTTGAAATCGACCGTGTATCTACTCAAGTTATGTTTCAGGGCTCTGTTGCTCAACAGTCAGAGCAAGGCACTAACACTCACAGGGTTAGGGGTTCAGTTCCCATAGGCTTTGCTTACTGAAAATGAAAACATTATACTGCATGTTTTGCTTGCTGTGGGTGTAATCAGATTAAGACAACAATCTAATTTAGTCCTGAGTGTTTCAACAGGTTGAAGCAGCAGGCTTTGATAATAACATGCTTTACATGTATTTATTCCAAAACTGATAAGGCCCTAGCTGCATCACGTTGTTTGTTTTGTAAATCTGACACTGGCTCTACTGACCTTTCATATGCACAGTTTCACAAATTATGGCCTGTTACTTATAATAAAAAGAATAATCTTAAATTCCTCAACTGCCAGCCAAATATTCAAATAGGAGAAGTATAGGGAGGATTGAAATAACGGTAAAAATATGTATAGATCTGAAATGAGTAGAGTAGTAAATTGACAGAATATTAATTGGCATCAATTTTAATAATCAATTCATTGTTTTTAATTTAATGTTTTAAATTTATACAAGAAAATCATCGGTCCCAGCTACTTGAATATAAAAATCTGCTGGTTTTCTTCATCTTCTATAAATTGAATATCTTTGGGTTTTGGACTGTTGATCAAACAAAACAAGCAGTTTGAAGACGTCAGCGTGGGCTTTGGGAAATTGCGTCAGCCATCTATCACTAGTTTCTGACATTTTATAGACCAAAGGCTTGTTTTGATTTCAAAGTGGGTCTTTATAGTTCCCATGCTACTCTACAGAGCACGCCATCCACGCCGAGCTTCAGAAGACCGCCGCGGGTTGAAGGGGGGGTTGGGTCCACATGGTCCAAGAGGACTCAACCCCTTTGTATCCGCTTTGTATGTGACAGCTACTGTCCCCAGAGGCACTAGCTCCATCTCTCTGAAATCCACACAAATATACATGAAGGGAGAAATCCTGAGAAAACTGTGATATCTTTTTTAAATTAATGTTCCCAGGAACATTTTAATCTTCATAGATGGACAGGAGATTGAAAAACCAGTGGTGTTGTATGTATATATAAGAGCAGTGAGCTGAATAAGACATCACAGCAGATGCAGCTTCAAAAACAGTGAGCCCTGACTTATAAATTTAAACTATATACCGCAGGGTTAAACTACAAATGTCTTTATGTCTTTATGTCTGGGATGTCTGTGTTCACCTCGGATTCATGGCAGTTACGACTGATTCCAATGATGACCCTGTTTCACTGCAAAAAATAAAAGCTTCAAAATGTCCACAAAAACGTGTCAAACCCTGCCAGTCATATCATCCATCCATATTTTTTTACAAAAATATGGCTTAATGCACTTGTGAGCAGGCAAGTGCAATGGCTTGTGCATGTAAAGAGTACCAAGGGATTGGTGAAAATATATATACCATGAATCAATTTAAATTTGTCTACTGCCAGAGATTCTGTAATAGGGTTTATACTGTGTTATCCTTCACTCTAATATATCTGGAAGTATTAGTCCATTGCAGGTGATGTTGCAGATCAATGAGCAGCTCTGCTTTATGATAACATTACATTTTTTCTTCATTTCTTTAATGGTAACCCTACTTTAATCCCCTCATTTAGCATTTACAAACACTATATAAACACTTAATAAATAGTTGATAACAATAATATATTTATAACACATTAGACATGAGAACATTGTGTCAACCATTATAACTTCTCCTACGAAGACATATTCCATATTATAACAATTACAGTTTACTATAATGTCATTCATTATCTGTTTATACACCAGCTTCCACTCCTTGGTGCCCACAGGAGGAGTTATAGTTGTTGTTAAATATATTAATAAATGCTCATATCTGCTTACAATTACATTATGTTGGGTCATAACCCATTTATTAAATGTTTATATACAGTTTGTAAATTCTAAATTTGCTGGATCAGATAAAACACACAGTCTTGTCTGGTATCCATAAACATTTCCTCGGGAGAATTTCCAGAAAATGTATCATGTCCTCATATATATCTCAATAGCATGAAATAAAATCACATTTACTACAACAGAGGATTTTATTCACATAAAACCTGGCTCACTCATTTTTAGGTGGCATGTTGCTTTAAGCCAACTAACCCAAAAAGTTAGGATCGTGCAGCTTTGTTGGAGGCATGCACTTTGTGGGTGCTTACTATGCTTAGACAGTTTGTGACTTGAATTTGAGAGTCTAAAAATTCATATGCATTTAATTTTGTCCAATGCCTAGAAATTCGATTTGAACCCAAAAACTACAGTTGCCAAAAAAATCTGTGAAAATCAGTAACACAAACCAGAAGGCAAAAATAAAGCCACACTGAAAGCGTAGTTTTTGATGCAAATCAAATTTTCTTTATATTTCCTATTTTAGCTCTTTGTCATATGTTCCAGTGAGTGTAGCTTAGGTTCCTGTTATTATAGGCTGATTTGCAATCATGTATCATACATAATTCAATATAGACCTTGCAATAGACACAATTTCAAATGTTGCAAAATATATCAGTAAAACGTCAAGTCAAAGTGATGACTTAAAAAGTACCAAACATTAGTAAACAAAAGTAAACAAAAAATCTAATAAATTATCCCACAGTCCAATGCAGTATGTCACCTTACTTTTTTTTTTTTTTTAATCCTGTCTTAACACCTTTCATGTCTTATTTTAAACACTTTGAACCGCCTTGTTGTTTAAAGGTACTATAAAAATAAAGCTGCCTTGCCTAAGTAACAACCAACATTTCTCGTTAAAACTGAGCAGGGGTCAGAGTCAACCCTGAAACCCAGAAAGTAAACCGAGAGCCTTTCTGCGGCAGATGAACACCAACATGGCTGATGGTGTGACGAGGGAGAGAAAGCCAGCCAACCCCAGCCTCTCTCCTTCTGGTCCTGTGGTGATTTATCTTCTTCCTGCAACTGGGGCAGAGAGAAAGGGGGAGGGGGGCGGGCAGTATAGGGTGTCCTGTCCCAAAAAAAAAAAAAAAAACATCCCTCCCCCCCTCAAAAACCCCATTGCCAAACCCTTGAGGCCTGCTCTACTTCTAGCCACCTGGTTGACTTTGCTGCAGTGTGTGTGTGTGTGTGTGTGTGTGTGCGCACGCGTGTGTGTGCGTGTGTGTGTGTCTGTACCTGTGAATGCATATATTTTTGGGGAGGGACTTTCACCTGGACTCGTAGAGAGAGATGAAACCACAACGAGGGCTAAAAATAAAAGGGCTGGTTTTCTGTCACTGGGGATAATAGTGTCATTGCAGGGTGGATGCGGCAGCACTGAAGAAACCTTGTTAAGCTTGACCAAGGGCATAATTTCTCTCCCTAAATTAAAGATGAAATGTCTGCATTCTGGCCCTGTGATTATCACGGGAGCCTGTCAACAGAAATATCCCAAGGAGGGGGGGGCTGGATGAAAAATGCATCTGCAGTTTGGAACAGAACAAGCCCGTGTGGGGATTTTAGTGCGATACTTATAGATGTAGGAATAATAATTAAAAAAAATCATCACATCCTGATGCTATTTACACGATGAGTGGTCACATAGGGCAAGCATGACAGGAAACTGTTAAAGGAAAGAACAAAACTGTACACTCTACTTCTGCTTTGCTTTTAGTAAAGTGTCAATTGATCCTGTTTTTCACTTTCTTGTCATTTTAAACCATACATAAGAACATAACTGCATACACATAAGGGTTTGATGGTTTGATGTAAAATTATAACCCAGATCAGGATAAGTTATAAGAAAATTATAGTTAGTTTGCAACTATCTACATGTACTTTATGATTACCCCAATAATGCCGTAAGTAGTGTTTCTTTTTAAACATTTACCAGTTATTATGTTTTATTTTTTTGCTAGATTAGCTTTAATGTATTCCGATTACACTGAAAAGAACAACTGCGCAGCCCTAAATAAAACACAGGAATGTGACAACATAGTTTTTAGGGTGACCTGTTTTTGAAAGATTTGCTGGAGGACAAATTTGCTCCTATGGGTGGGAAATGACTGACAGGAAGCAGAACACCACATAATGCAGCCCAGATATGAAAACACGCATCTCAGCACAATGAAAATAAAACAGGAAGTGTATCCAGGTTTACTGAGGTGGACTATCCTGTTTTAGGCAAGTTGTCGGCTTTTGAGTTTCAATTACTAATTTTTGGTTTTGATGTTGTAATATAAAATGCAACATCACCATATCCCAATAACCTAACACTATATGATACAATGCAAATGTCTTTTATATACTCAGAAATCACAAATTTTTTCAAGAAAGCTTTGCACGCTGTTCAACATTGCTTAAACTGCTTACAGTAGCTGCCACCTGAACTTCTGCCACATGCGTTGCTAACAAAGCAAATCATGTGATGAAGCTTGAGGTAAGTCTCAAAAATCTTGACGACATATTATACCGAGCACAGGAACAGCAGTCACAAGTTGTGTATTTGCTTAGAAACGCTTCAAACCACAACCTTGAAAATGACAGCTGAGTTGAATCAGCATCACCTCAGTGTCTCTACCAAATATAAATTGCACTACTATAAATTGCATTATACGGTGTTATTTTGTACATGCTCTTTACATGGTCACCTGGTCTCGGAGGCGATCGGTCTCCTCCTGGTATTCAGCCAGCTGTTTCTTCCACTGCTCCACGCTGCTGTTGGCTTCCTGCAACGCTGCCACCAGCTTGGCGTTACTGTCCTGCAGTGTGAAGAGCTCAGCCTCCAGGTTTATCTCACACATGGACCTGAGGAGAAGTCACAAAATGATACTGTCTCATTAAAAGCTGTAATAATATATATAATTTTTACATATTCATCAAACACAGAACATTAACATTCATTTTGAGTCATGTTTTGCCAACCAACAAATTTAAATCCAATACTCATTCTCTTTTAGCTCTGTTTTTGGTCTCTACCAACAGCTGAGGGAAATATCAGGCTCTTTAGCTGCTAAATGCTCCATTACATTCACCAGCCAGTTGATATCTTCGTCTGTCTCAGATTAGGTGCTGGGAGCTTGGAGGGGGGCTGGCACCGAAAATGATGAGAGCAGGGAGAGTGAACCAAAACACTGAGCTGAAAGACGCTATAATGCTTCATAGGGCTGTGGCGAACAGCACAGTCAGGGGATAATTATCTGTGCACTTGTCACTAAGAGGGATGTCTTTCACATTTCACATAATCATATGATCTACTACTAATATAAATATTGATCAGTGCAGCTTTAAAGCCATCAATTCCGTTGGATGTTACTGTCAGAAAGAAGTATTGCTGGTGAGGAAAAATGCAGAATATAACAAGGTAATGAAGTGAAAAATTTATATTATGTTATTATAATGTGATGGGACATTTATTTGATTTTGAAGAGCTATAAGCCCATTCATTTCAATAGTTTCAGAGTCATTTTAAACTTGTAATTGCCTGTACCCTTAAAGTGACTTACCTTTTTTCTATTATCATTTAAATATTTTATCTCTTCTGTCATTCATGTCTTTGAGAGGCATCTTACAGTGCAATCCTGCAATGTCCAACATGGCTTCACAAGCTCTTGTCCAAGGTTGATAATTTTTTAGCTTTGGTATTTAATTGAAAATAGTCCCCAGTGAGTGCAATATTAAATTAACAGTGAGGTAAAGCCATATTAGATTACAAGTTTTCTCAAAATTACAGCATTTATCACTTTAGTCACTATAGTTGGGTTGTTTCAGGTGTTTATAGTGCATGTGGATTTTTGAAAACAATTGGCCTGCAACAGAACAGAACAGTGTGCACCTTTAACAGCAGAAAATTACACCATCCGGTACTATGTAAAAACGAAATAGTACATGGGTAATGAGTTCTCCTTTATTAAAAAGTGGGAAAGAGAGATCAGGTTCTGTGTGCCGGAAAAGAACAAGATTCAGCGGGGATAAACCAGGGCGCTTTCAGATGAATGAGGATGGAGTTTAGGAAGCTGAATCTTTGCAGTGACGACCAACTAACAGCTTGGCAACCATAAAAATACTCACCATAGCAACAGGAGAGAAAAGCCTGCATAGACTCCTAACAATCAGAAAATAAAATCGGTGAGATAACAGGATTTAAAGCAGCCTAGGACACATTTTTTTATGCTTCCTGTTCTCAGATGGAAGTTTGAGTGATCAATCATGGCCACCATAATGACAACAATTATGAGCTGCTAAACTCAGCGCCAATCAGGCCTGCCTAGTCTGAAGTCATGGACACATGCACACACACTAAAAGCAGCATGCAAAGTCAAAACTTTGGGCCATGACTCAGGCAAGTGCTAGAAAATGGTTATGAACAGTTTGGTCTCCCGTGTACTCTAAACATGTGACAAACAAACCGCTACAGAAGGGGGAGAGGTAGCGTCCACCTGTAGCGGGTTTCCCGGGCAGACTTCACTTTTCGCTTTGTGGGAAAATGCTTTTAGACTGACCCACTGCTGCTTTTCTACTTAATCAGAGCTGTTATACTTCTTAAGAACTGAAAGCGAGCCTTGCTTACAAACCATCCCAGCCAGTCTGTGATGTTTTCTAACAAAAACAGAGGACCTACGGGTAAGCTGTTTTTTCCGAGTGGAGTGTTCATTCACTGCTGTTAAGGGAACAGTTTGTGTTTCCTGACTTTTAGTACCTAGTATGAGTCAAGCTCCCAATATCCTGGATCAGTGGTATCCACTCCTGTTCCTGAAGAACTACAGCATTGAATATTTGCCATCCCTCTATACTCTACCCACACGCAATCTAAATTTCTAATCTGATATTATAATTTGGTCTCTCCATATAGTAATTTCACATGCGTGCAGACACATTTCTGTCTGTAAAAGTTCAAGCCCCTAGTTTGTAAAGCAGGTTGTCTGTTAAAAATTTCTAGTCTCCATGCCGACATGATTAAGCTTATTTTCTCAAACTTAACAAGGTTCATCCAGAGCCATAGAAGACTTTAAAACAGCAGAGTAATACTGCCCATGATAAGATTATCTTCATTTGTAAAACTGGATTTGACCTTTTAAAATTGTCTCTTGTGAGTCCTTCCATATTTGTCGAAGTGCAATATTTAGCTGCCGGACTACCCCTTTAACTTTGGATTTACTCCCTGTGTGGAAAAGTGACCATATGGGCACCAGAATTCAGTCACCAGGTAGTGGGGGTGTGATTCTCTACTCTGCTGCTGTCAAATCATACTGATTGGAAGTTAGAGACACGGACCTTTCCAATTTACAATACAATTTTCATTTTCTGCCGCCAGGTCTTTGATAATGTGCCACTTTTTTTTCCAAATAGCAGCTTTCATTTCAGAGAGAAACCCTTCAGTTGCAGTGTGGTTACCAGCAACAGTATGTTTTGTTCCCTGTGCCGAGGAGGTCAACACTTTTCACTTGGTTTGTAAGAGGGATACCTCAAAAATGTGTGAACAGCTTTCAGTGAATTGTTGGTGAAAAGTTAAGTCATGAGCCAGAGAACAACTGTATATTTTTGAAAATGTTTGCTATTTTCTCATGAACTACTGCCATCACTTGACTGAAACAATTTTGAAAAGAGTATTGTGATTCAAATCAACATTTTAGAAGCATTTCTATTGTTAAAATAACAAATGTGGAGGACTGTTAAGCCTTACCAGAGGTAAACACTCTTTAGATACGTTGCATTTTAATGTCTTGTAATTGTCATATCCTTTCCTCCTCTAACAGAGAACGGGAATTAGGCACTTTCAGTCAGTATCATTCACAATACAGAGCTCAACAAACTGCTTTGGGCATTTACATCTGCTAACGTAGCCAAGCTGAAGTTTAGGCACTGGATTACAAAGTTTTGTCATAAACTTTCATAAACCTAACAAATAAAATTTCCATTCCAGTACTCCCCCACACACACATCTGCTGCTCTCGCTGTTGTTTCATTTTAATGAGTATTTTATGTCTATTGGTTTTGGTATTATTGGTATGAATTGCTGTTGTTATTCTTATGCTGTATAGTTTGCTGCGAGCCAAATACTCTCCCATAAACATCACAAGTTCTGAACATAACTGTTCACTGCATGCTGTCCCTCTCTTTTTTTGTTGTTGTTGAATACATTTTCTAAATCAAATGAAGGTATGCAGTATGCAGTCTAATAAATGCACTCATGAAATGTATATTATAACATGGTTTCGAATGGATAAAATACATTTTTACCATACTCCTCATTAAACGCAAAGTAAGATTTGCATTAAGGCACTAAGGAGTAAAACCTTTGGTCCTTGTCTCCTGACGGAGGAAGATCACAGTGAAAATAACATCTACAGATCTACAGATACGTTGGGCTGGTAGAGTGCACTAGGTAATGTTATGTGTTGGCTCCCTTTAATGGGGAAGAGAGAGCTACATAAGTTAAACAATAACATTGTTCTTATACTCATTATCGAGGAGTGAACTGGAATGTCTGAAATATGACTGCACACCAACAGTGTGGATGCATGTGCAGCATGGCAAGTAAAATAAAAACTGAAAAGTCAGTTAAGAAGTTATCAATAATGAGATTCTTTAAGGGTCTGACCACATGTTCTGATCATTGCACCATTGTTATTGGTTATTCATATAAACTACGAGAGTAAAAGGCTAATAAGGTTAATAAAAAACTGCTTGAAACTAAATAAAGACTCCCTAACTGATAACCAAACTGAAAAAGTTTGAATTACATTGAAGTGTCAACTGTCAAGTTTGGTGCACACAGAAGTACAAGGTGTAAATGTCTTGAACGACAAAAAAATGATCATCACCCTTCAGACAACATCTTCTTTACCCTCTCCTTCTCTGCTGTCAGCTCCACCTCAGCACTCTTACTGCGAAACAGCTTTTCCTCGCCCGGCCCATTAACTGTCAGCAGCGGCGGAGAGTGACGCTCCTCCGACAGCTCCTAGATCAACAACACATGAACCAACAAGGGACGATAACACAAACGGGACATGAGCTCTGTTATAGAGTTAAAAGGGAATTCAGCAGCAGCTCTGTAACGTAGCGTAATCAGTTTCATCCAGTACAAAGGCTTCTTGGAAACCAATGAAAAAGAAAAGAAAGTTGCAAAGATTAGTCGATTGATCAATTAGTCTATTAAAAATTTAGTCGGTCAATAGAAAAATTTATTAGCATTGCATGTGCATTACAAAGAATGCAATGCATAATCGATTAATTGTCTTGAGTAATTTAAAAAAAAAAACAATGCCAATATTCTCTGGTTCCAGCTTTTCAAATGTGAGGATTTGATTTATTTTCGTTGTTTTACATGACAGTAGAGTGAATATCAATGGGTTTTGAACTATTGGTCAGACAAAACAAGTCATTTGAAGATATTACATTGGGCTCTAGAACCTTGAGATGGGCATTTTTCACCACTTTCTGACATTTTTCACACCAAATGACTAATCATTAGTCAAGAAAATAACAGACAGATTAATCGATAATGAAAATAATCATTAATTAAAGTCATTAGAAGAAAAGGTTATAGATACACCAGCATCTTTTGTGTAATAATTGTTAAAAACTTGATTAAAAAAAGCGACGCTCCTCAGAGTTTCTTGCGATTACACTGTAAATCGTAATGAACTACACTACAGATTTGCTATCAGTGGACAAGAGTCCATTAACAGAAAGAGCCTGATTATAGAACAAGAGCACTTGTAACATGGTAAAACTACACTTTGTCTGCACTTTTTCTACATTATTTTAATCAGAGTGGACATTAAATTCTTTAATATGCCAACATGGCCATATTCAAAGATTACTAATTGTGGGTGTTTCACTGTCGATACAAGATTAAGCACAACCAGGTTTGAGCTGTAAACAGGCCCATTAGTGTCTCTATATTCAGACCTGTCTTCAGAACAAAACGGACGCGACACAGCAGCGAGACAGGACAGAACTCCACCTGTCAGTGTAGATACTGTATGTCTCATCTGGGCTTCTTTAAACAGGCTCTGCGCCCAGCGAGCAGCCGCGCGTGGGGCCCAGCTGCCTTCTCTTCATACAGCCTCAGAGATCTGATTGGACCTGTATGTCAGCCATTTCAACGGGATATGACAGACATACAGTTCCTCGTTCCAAGGGTTCCTCTGGAATTTGTGTGCATGCGCATAGAAATTGTGCACGTGCTGGTCTGGTGAGATATTACATGTGTAAGTTGTACTTTTCACTATATCTTTACCGTGATCATAATTTATAATCACGGCTTTAAACAAAAGCATCTGCCAAATGAACGAATTCTAACAATAAATTAACTTGATGGTTCATTTAAATTATATCAATATCCAGAGACATTAATGTTAATTTCAATCTGTCTTTGTTGGGACCTACAAGATTGATTAGTGATCCATCTGACTGTGTTCCATATAGATTACAGATGGTTTGCAAGCAGAACTACCTAGAACATGTATAATATTATTTAAACTACTACTTTTAAGTGGTGACTAGTATTTGCTTGATAATAATAACTCATAAACTTAGCTTGAGGAGACTTTGAACATGACATTACAGCATGCACATGGCTTGACTCCAGCCTGGCACAGTCAAGTCTAACAGATCTGCTTTGATATTTTCCTTCCCTGCTGCCCAGAAATGGGTTCAAGCTTCCTTTCACACAGTTTTGTGAACCATTTTCCTCAGTTTGAGACTGTGTGTGTGTGTGTGTGCTCAGTGTCCCTTTTTAAAAGCATGCAGATGAATTAGCTCATGCACATTTCTGTACCCCCATTGCCCTCTGTCTTCGTCTTTCTGCGTAGGGCACCTAAACCTAAATTTGTCAATGACCAAGTGCCTCAGTGAAGCATTAAACCCTTCACTTACAGTAGAAAAAGCTTGTATTATTTATTTAAGCTAGTCTGGCTGTATTCCCCTGAGGATGATGGTTTATTATCTGTAGCTCAACAGCTCTCTGGCTGCCCTGATAGATGGATATGTAAATAAAACACACACACAGCCGACTCCATGATGTGGATGAGCGCCATGTACAGAGGAAGGAACCCCGGAGCAGGAAAAAGCCAAGCTAAGGGAACTACAGTCTGGCCCCAAAATCAACGGATTGGCTGTGCGTATCCCTGAATAATTCATACTGTGGATCATGTTTAAGTCATAAATGGGATTACAAATTTACAGCAGTTTTTTCCGTATGTTGTTCCCTAACAGGCTGAGTAGAGACAAGCCAGAGACATTAGAGCTCAAACCTGCAAACAACCAACTACTAATTAGTCCGATTTCAAAGGGACCTGAGAGGAATTTTCATTTTTAAAGGACGTATCCGTTTATTTTCTGCTCTCTGAATATTCAGTAATATCAATGGAGTACGTACTCTGGACTTTCTCACTTTTGAGGAATGAAATTCAGAAAATGGCTGGTGAATTTCGCTGCATGTTGCAATAACCCATGCATCTTAGATAAAATGTGCAGATTAAGTTACATTTTGTGTTGTTGCTTCAGTCGTTAGCACAGAATTTTCTCTTTTGCTGCAAACACCAGCTGGGTTCTGAAGCTAAATTTGTGCTGAAGTCAACTTTGATCAGACTCCAGATGAATTATTGAGCATGATAGTCCATGCCACACTGTGAACACCGCAGTCCCCTAGACAAAAGAAGATGGTTGATGGTTGTGTGGTGGCGTGTGTGCTTTCACCTGGGAGAGCTGAGAGATGAATATGTCCCGTGATGCATCAGGAAAACAGAGAGGGAAGGGGCAAATGAGGAGAAAGAGAAAAAAATTGTTATTAGATAATAAACCATGCATTAAGCACTATTATTTTGATTACATGGGGATCCATCCCGTTCCCAGTTAGTAAAAGCTTCACTGTTAACAAGACTCGACCGTTGTTTCTGCACAGGAATTAATGGATTTGATGTCTCTGATTTGTTTTGAGTTAAGAGCAGAAGAGGGAAATCGGCAGGAGCAGTGATTTCAACTGAATGCTGAACAGACAAAGAAAAACAAACTGTATCAACAGAGGAAGAGGAGGTCAGAGTCCCACCCACACTGTTTGAGTGAAAGCTGATCCCTAGGAAACACAACAACTGTGAGCACTTAGCTACAAAAGATGGGGACAGAATAAAGATGGAAGTGGAATAAGTTTGTTTTTTATTTCATCAACATCATCAACAAAGTGAACACAAACACAAACCATCCACCTCAATACAACCTGAAAATAAATGTGGATATGTGGATGTGTGTGTGTTGTATTTTAACAACACCTCCATTCCTATAGCAGCAACTTCAAAATTTTTCTGAGAGGGGGCTTGCATTGTATTCGATGGGATTCCAGATACTTTAAATATTAAACGGCTTTCCTGAGAGCTTTCATCCTGACGTCTCTGCTCCAAAATTCGTCTTTAGTACATCAACGCCGTTTACTTATTTATCTTGGCATGAGTCCATTTGCTCCCTTAGCTTTATAAAGCTCCTGTTTCTACACGCTGTGTTTGATTGAAACCCAAAAGCTGCATTATTTAATCCTGTGTCCATGCATCATAGGTACATGCTTAGGCTCCCCTTGAAGTGACCGTATTCCCCACTACACCACACACATACTCAACACACAACACACACACACACTTCTTTTTTAGATGGTTTTTTGACGACTGTCATTTCCTTCTGCCTCTGTATAGGTACCATGTATGGGAGGAGATTTAGAGGAATGAAAAGCTCCAATCAGCAAGTGCAAACACATGACAGCTGTTACCTGTCAGAGGAGCGACACAGCGTCTGTATCCTGCTACACGGTTTGCCAGCTGATTAATGGACAGAGATGTTATTTCTTCTGTAATGTTTCAGGCATTTATTTACCTTCACTGTGTAGCTCAGTGGTTCCCCACCTTTTACTGTTTCACAAATGCCACGACCCAGTCAGATGAGCTCAAGTACCCCTTCATTAACACCAAACATCATGTTCCAAATGTGGTTGTCTGAACTGATTTCAAACTGTTTAACACCATTAGCTTTTTTTTCCTGTAGAAAAATAAGCAAAATTTGCGTTTGTGCTACTACCACCATTTAAACCTTTTATCCACTCCTATAAGCAATCCATTTTGACTTGTTTCAATTGAAGGATCTAATGTTAAAAGAATAGTTCGACACTTTGGGGAACAGGCTCATCTGCTTTCCTGCTGAGATTGATGTGAGGATCTCATGACTGTATGGTAATTATGTGGTATTAACCTTCTAATCTAATTCTCTGCAAGAAAGTGAATAAGTGCAATTCCCAAAATGTCTTTACTGTGTTAACAACTGACTGAGTGGTTGTGGGAGGCGTGCCATGATCAGACATCCCATCACTGCTGGTAATTTAAGGGTTACTGGGATAGTAAACATACTGAAGATCAGCCTCACACCAATTTGTAATCATATTTTTGTGTTTATTCTCCTACAAAACCAAATGTGTGGATATTTTTAAACATCATAATTTTATCGATTCAAATTAGCTTAATCTTTCCATTAACCCTGTGGATATCTGCAGACATACCTTCTGGAATAACGGTGGAGAACGACGCAACAGAGGTCCCCTGCGAGATTTGAGTACAGGACATAACTGTTTTCATTGCATGCATGTTATGTCTTTCCTTCATCAATGCATTACTGCATGCCGTAGCTGCTCATCATACCGACCTGTGACGATCAATTCATCTGGTGCTGTCAGAGTAAACGGATCGGCCCAAAATTAGCAGTCATACAGGTGATTGTGTTCATCTAAAAGTTTGTAGTTTTTTGTAGAATTCGCTTTTGTTTTGAAGAGGTATTTTCGCTCCCATGTGTCTGTTCTTATCTTTCTGTAACAGAGTTTTCTGATTCCTCTTCTTGACTGGTTGGATCACCCTCATAATCACATTTTATTGGATGGAATTGCAACTGAAACTTTTAGATGATGTCCACAAACACAGGATTAAAAAAAAAAAAAAAAGTATAAATATATTCTTTGGCAATTTCCAGACGGAAAAAAAACAATGACATTGAAAACATAAAAGGACTACACTAAACACCTACGTGTCTATTAATCTTGCTGGTAAATCTAAATAAATTTTTTTAGCAGAGCCAGATGAGACAGTAGGAACACAACTGTAATGGCCTGGTAGGTGTGTCCCTTTCATCTGTCTTAATATTTCAATATATATATGTCTATTTATCCTCTTTAATCTCGAGGAGAATTATTTAAATTGTGTTTGAGGGCTTTGTGTTTTATAACATATAAAGGCACTAATCCTAAAAGGGTTATGGGTTCAGTTCCCACTGGGGCCACCATAATTTTTAATGTTTTTTTATTGCATAAATCTGTTTATTATCTTTGCACTTGCCCATTTGACAATGCTCTCTGCGTTGCTCTGTTTATCATTCTTCATCTCACCGACTTCACCATCTCCGCCTCCATCTTATCTTCGAGCTCTGCAAACAAGCCTGAAAAGCTGAGGCTTGACTGGCTGCAGATCCCCTGCTGCCAACCACATATCACACTTGGAATATGTGCTTGGTAAAGCCCGAGGTTATATAGATACAGCTCTGCAACCCTGTGGATTGGTTACTAACCACAGCTGTTACTGGCTGGCTTCAGGTGATGCAAAAACACTACTGATACACTGGCTGAGGGAGAAAATAAAAACTGTACACGACACTGCAGCTTCTCTCCAGCATTGTTTAAACCAACATTTTCTTTATTTTCTTTAGTTTGTCATGATGTAAGGTTTACATATTTAGCTACTTATGCTGCATTTTTCCCCCAATATTATTACGAAATGACCTTCCTATTCTTCTACCTTTTGACTTTTTGGCTGGGCTTTTTGTTTTTTGGTTGGTTATTTCCATAAATAGTTGCATGCTTAAAAGTGTAATCTGCACAAGTTAGTGATCTTTCCTGTTTTATTTCTCATTCTCAGTATGTCCAAGTGTCTGTAGAAAGCTTTCAACACCACGCACATTTTGGTGCATAAAACCCATTTCAAACTTCACAGAGCTCTTAACTTGCATTACAGCCCCTTTGGATCCCATCAATACTTGGCTGTACTTCATACATAAAGTAACATCATGTACTCGCACACCATAACAGCTTTGATTGGGTAATGTTTCTATATAACACAGGTTTGGACACTCAGCGGTAAGGTGTTTTACGACATGCTGGGGTGAGTCAGAAGTGAGAAGAGGTGATAATACCCACAACAGCACATCTACAACACCTCTGTTTGCTGCCTGACACAAAATCAATGACTGTTGTCTTATAGATAAAATGAGTACAGGCTGCACAGCTGCTCCTGTCCTTGTCTGAGTTTTATCTTTTCCTCAAAGCCATGCCTAACACTCAACAGGGTCTCCGGTTGCCACGGTAAGTGGATTTAACACCTATGTTTACTGTCCTGTCACTGACCCAGTACTAAAATGAAAAATGTATTCATTGATCATTTTCCATTTCTATTCCTATTTAGGGACACATACAGTGTTAAGTGTTTATGTGTGTGTGTTTGTGTACAAATGGTGGGATGAAACTATGTACTTAAGTGCAGTTTTGAGCTACTTGTACTTTAATTGAGTACTATTGTTATATAATACTTTCTCCTTATACTTCACTGCATTTCAGAGAGAACTATCATACTTTTTCTGCACTACATTTATTTCACAGCTTTAGTTACTGGTTACTATGTGTAGTAAGATTTTGAGATTAACATAATCTTGACTTAAATATAAATTATGGTACATTGCTGTAGAATAAACTACCAAACTGTATATAAAGTAGATAAAAATTAGCTGCATTCGACCAACGACAATAGTAAAATAGTTCATCATCCAGTAATAGAATGGGGTCATTTATCTAAACACTGAGTGCTTTTCCTTTTGATACTTTAATATAAATAAGTACATTTTGCTGATAATACTTATGTACTTTTACTTAAGTAGGATTTTGAAAGCAGGACTTTTACTTGTAATGCAGTGTTTTTACTTTGTTGTATTGCTACTTTAACTTAAACAAAGGATCGAACTACTTTTTCTACCACTGTTGTGTGACATGCAGGGGCAAGAAAATCATTAATTTCTTTGTCCTTTTTGTCTTTTCCTGACTTCTCCACTTTGTTTTACTTTGTTTTTGTAAACTTTTGTAACATTTGCATTTATGTTTTCATCACCATAAGGCACCTTGTAACAATGTTCACTAAAAAAAGGGGGTTTTGTACAGTTCCTGGTGGCTGAGGGGTTAAGACGCATGGCATGTGACTGCAATGTATCCGCTTCATGGACCTTTGTTGTGCGTAACACCTGTCTCTCTGTCTGCTTGTCTCCTGTCTGCAGCATCTCTGTCCCATAAGGACAAAATGCACAAAAGATTTTTGTCTCTGCAGATATTAGAGTAATCAAAAAGTGAGTAATTAATCAATGTCAAACACACTGAGGCAGTAGCAAACTGAACCATGATCTGAAGTGTCAATATTAATCAAAATAGGACAAATTAAAGTCAAATTTGCAGTTTAAAAGAATTAACATGACATTTCTCACTTCAGACAGAACCAAATTACATAATGTATTTGGATTTAAAATACAAAGACTATTGAGTGATTCTCAGGTCTGCTTCTGTGCAGCTCAGTCCAGCATCAATGTTCTGATAAAACTGATATAAGTCCCCTGGCATTGTGAGAAAGAATATTTAAACTCTAAACTCAGTTTTGAATCTATGTTGCGACAACAACATTGTTTCCTCCATGTTTGTACAATTAAATCACAGTCACATCCTCCCAAACCGGGTTGTGTACTAGTTGTGTTCTCATTGTTGATACTGTAAATGTCAGAAGAACTGCCCCAGTAAATATCACTCTATCTTGTAATTACAGGGTGGATTTTGTGAGGGAGAAAAGGTGAAGGACAAAAAGTTGCTACTGCAGGAAAACTTTGACTTCTGAACCTCAGAGTTATGAAGTCCACCAAGTAATCACATACGCTGGCAGGATAAAAGCCGGCCATTGTCCTCTCATCTGCAGCAGCCAGATTCCCTTCAATTATAAATGAGTCAGCTCCCTTCCAACTCTCCCCCATCTCCCCATCCTTCATTCTTCTTTCATTCGTTCTCGGCCATTACTACCCCTCCAAACACCTTCAACGCCGGCGTCGCTTGCTGCCTCCCATCTCCATTTTTCATGCATGAAATCTTTTAATGGAGTTAACCAATGGGAGAAATAATGGAGTGGCCAGATGGGGATCCATCTAATCCCTCGTGATTCTGCATATGTTTAAAATAGAAACACAGCCACTGAGTTCACTGTCATATTACTGCTCCGCTGTTGCATTGGCGTGGGGGTTACAAACACCATCATGTCCCTTCAAGGTCACAAGTTCAGTCGCTACAACCCAAACCTGGTGTACATTCATATTCTTATTAAAGTCTGCTAAGAGCTTTCACTTTCAGTGTCATCTTTTCAGATCATATTTGTAGCACAATACCAGGGGTTTTTAAATCATTACTGATGTCTGCACACAGTTGATATAATTGCAGATATCAGCTAATTTTACTCCTTATATGGGTCAATTATAACCCAAATATAAAAAAAAATTAATTCAGTCAAGTGGAGTAAAACAACCCTCCGTACAGATTAATTAAGTTTTTATGGTAAGACTTGTACTTCTCTGCCGTTTAAGGGGTCTCCCATCACCCCATGACCATGGAGGTGAATGAACCTTGTTTTTGGTGCTAGAAGCATCTCAAAACTCATTTTAAAAAACTCAGCTCGAGTCTTTTTGTATTTTTCTTCCCTCTGATGCCACCGCTGTTGCATTGGCCTGTGGTTTACAGAGCATACAGTTCCCAATGAAAACCGTCCACAATGAGGTTTTTTGGAAAGTGAATTTCCAGACAGGCAAATTTGAAAGTTTTCATGAGGTTATTTATTGTTATGCAATAAAACCAATAATCAATTAGCATAGCCAAACTGCATATATTGCTATTTAAATGTTGCGTTATTATTCACTTATTTTGGTAAATGGTAAATGGACTGCACTTATACAGCGCTTTTCTAGTCTTGTCGACCACTCAGGGCACTTTACACTGCTGCCACATTCAGCCATTCACCCATTCACACACACATCCACACAGCACTCTTTTTTATACATACTGCGCTTTCTACACATACACGCACACACACACACACACACACACGCACACACACACACACACACACACACGCACGCACACGCACACTCTCACACCGATGATACATCGGGGGCAATTTGGGGTTCATTATCTTGTCAAAGGACACATTGACCTTCCGGTAAGTGGACGACCCGCTCTACCTCTCGAGCCACAGAAATTAGATTAGAAATTTTTGGCTGATGAGACCTTGGCCTTTACAGGTCATGACTGATTGACCTCTTTGATATTTTTGTCAGATTTGTTATGATGGGACATTTTTTTTTACTACAATCAAGTACATGAAATTCCCATTTTCTACCTGGGAAATCCAGCCAAAATAACTAAGAAAACGTGCGTGGGTAGACACACAAACGTTTTATGAAAGTACGTGCGTTACCTGCGGAGCTGCAATGTTGAGTGCAGGGTTGGCCAGTTCAAACCTCTCCTGGGATTTCTCTCTGGCCAGACGAGCTGCTTCCTTCACCTCCTTAAACTGCTCTGCAAACTGCAGGAGGAGGGAGAGAAGGGACAGAAGTCACACTCTGAGAAAACCGCCAAGAAAACCTGAAAACTCATCGCTGCAAGAAACACACACTCTTCTAATCTTCCTTCATTACCTGTACGTATATAATAATGTTGGTTTATGAAAAACAAATAAATATCTAACTTTACTTTTTCATGTGGCCACTTCTCTATCATGCAGCTTTGGTCCAGAGGAATATCAGGAGGTAAGAGGTATATTTGTTTAATCTATTGTCCAGGTACTGTGACCTTTGATTCTTTTCTATATGTGCTTCTATGTCAGAAAATTAACAGTCTAGTTAATTAACTTAATTCTGCTGTTACAAGGTATTTCACTTAATAACAGCTTGTGTTGAATGTGAAAAAAATAAAATAAAACTCTTGCATAACACAACATAAGGTTCTCTCATAGCAAGTCGAAATCTTTGTGATAAATTAATATCACGAAAAAAATTGTCCAGTGAAATCTGAGCCAAGGTGAGGAAAAGAAAAAGTATGTATTTTCATATGTGGGAACATTATTGAAACAGATTTTGTAATTTTGTAAGACATTTTGTAAGAGCTGGTGTAACGATAATCCAGCTACATCAGACGCTGATACAAGACGTGTTTACACACAGTGAAAAACGTGGGGGCTTATCATCGAATCGCTGTCCTCTCCTGCTGCATGGTCCATCCACTCTCTCTGTGTAATAACTAATAAATGAAAGACTCTTTGAAGGATTTTGTTTGAATGTTGCCGCAGTGTTTGTGCGCGATGTTTACCTGCTGCAGCTGCTGCTCTGTGGAGAAGCCCAGGCCGTAGACGGTGTTGGCCCGGCTGTCTGCCCACTGGCCGAACTTCTGGGAGGTTTTGGTGAAGGTCATGTTGGGGGTGATGGTGCTGTTGATGATGGCCTGGCGCCACGGAGAACAAAACAAGTATTAAACGACATGAATGAAAAAGCGGGTCAATGATCCTGGTAAGACAAGTGGGACATTGTTATAATAAATATATGATATAAATAACATGACATAAATAAGAACAGAGCAAGAACAGAGAATGATATTAAACATGATGTATTAAATATGTAAAGTGGAGGGTGTTCAACCAAATCTATAGGTTTTGTAGAGGAGTAGTCTAACATAAATATGATATACAGACAGAAGAGAAAATTTGTGGAATTGTTATATTTCTTTCTATGATTTATATTTTATCTATATAATATATATAGTTATATGCTATAAATACAAACTCATATGTTCACAAGAAAACATTTATTATTGATAGTTCACATTCTGTTTTAATAATAATAATATGTTTAAATAATTTGTTATATTCGGCTTCGTCCACTATTTACAACCACGATTTCATTTCACAAATTTCTTCAAAATTTAGGCTTTCAAAGAAAAAATCCACCCCTACAGTAGCTGTGGTGAAGGTGCACTGACTCTGATTCTACCATAACTAGCTGGTGTGCTGCACGTGTACTTGATGTACTGTAGACACATGCATTTATCAAACTACTTCACACGCTAAAAAAGACCGTTTTCAAAAGAAGGTCCTTTTCAAAGACAACCAGTTCACAACATCCAAAGCCAGTGAGGAAGAACATAAATAGTCCCTGTCATCTTTAAAATGCGAAATTCACAACGGCACATTGTTATTTTTTATTTGTACGTACTTGACCTGAAAATATGCTGATTTTGAGCTGACTATCAAGAGTCCACCTTATCACTGTGCAGCAGCTTGTCGCAGCGAACAGGCTGGTGTTGGAGCTTTTTTATAGATACTCATTTGCAACAACAATTACTGTGCACTTAAGTACGGGCCTGATTGTAACATAAACACAAGCTACATTTAAGTTATGCAGTCGTCAGAATCTGGAGCCTTTGACGTTGTGTCACTTACAGTTAAATAATCATCATGGAGATCTGCTGGAGAAAGACATAACGCCTAACAACCAGGTCAGAGAAAGAAAGAGAGCTAAGTGAAAAAGCTTGTTGTGGCGTGTGATGATCTGCTCAAGTACATTCTCAAGTGAACGGTCTGATAGGGTGGCTCTGTTGCCAAATGTATATTTCTTTAGTTTCTTCACCAAAAGCTTCTAATCTCATTACAATAAATTGGCACACTAGTCTGATAGCAACAAAGTGCAGTGTTTTTCTCTGAATTTCATTTTGGTGCTAACAAGATATCCCGTTAGTGCCACGACTCCCTGATGCTTTAATGTTGCTGCGGATGTGGCATTACTGACGTGGATGTGTTATAAATATTCTGCCGACAATGTGCATGATTTACAAATGCATTCCCACCAATGACAGCCACGAGCAAATGGAAAAAAAAACAACAGATCTATTTCCATTCATTTCAAGAATCTCAGGACCAGATGCACAGAGCAGGTCAAATCAAATGAAAGTCTGGAGATTATGACACTACACAAATGTATAGCCTTTACACTAACACCATATGAACTTACCATATGAAAACTAGAAGGGCACTCAGAGAGCACAGACCTGTGCAGAAGTCAACGTCAAACAACATACACCAGACTTAAGAGAAAAAAAATTCAAATTCATAGTAAATGATCCGGATCTGCCCTTAAATTTAACGGGTTCTTCCCTGGACCATGCCCCATCCCTTACACCAAGTTTGGTGCAAAATTGGTTCTGTAGTTTTTCAGTAATTCTGCTGACAAATAAACCAACAAACAGACACCGGTGAAGACATAAGCTCCTTGGCGGAGGTAAAAATACTATAAACTCACTGCTGAGTGCAACAAGGTCAGTAATGCAATCTATGATAAAGCGAAACAAGAAAAACCAAACGCTTGATTTGATTTTTCATGCAGTCCCTCTGTATTATGATACACATCTTGTGCTGGCTTTATTTGACAGAAATATAATTATCAAAAATTTACAGCTTACTAAATACACCGATGTTAAAAATGTACTGTAGTTTAACACACAGTTTATTGGTCACCTTCTTGATATTTCTCCCCCTACAAGGATCAAAGCAGAATCGCTTGTTTTTTTGTGTCTTGACCTGAAAGTGGAACCAGATAACAAGATGTGTGTGTTGTGTGTCTCCCAGTGTAGAACATCTGCTGCCACACTTGAACAACTCCATGCTTACTGCGCTCTAACCAATGAAAAGCGTCTATTATATATATATCTGTGTGTGTGTGTGTGTGTGTGCATATGATGTGACCATTCTGTATGAAGCAGCATGTATGCATGTCTATGTGTCCATACATGTGTGTTGGGCTCACACCTTAGTCCCACCCACGCTGATGATGCGGTAGACACTGCGGCTGGCATCGTAGAAGAAGGACACGGTGACGGCGTGTTTGCTGGCCGGCAGCCAATTGCGTTTGGTGGCCGGGTCAATCTGAAAGACATGAGCTCTGGCGCTGAAGATGGGCTGCTCCCTTTAGAAACACACAGCAGAAAAACAGACCACATTAATTTCATGTTACTCCTGACTTAGTGTGTAAAAGGAGGGGGGCTCTCGGTGGCTAAAGCTGCCACTGTATACGGCCGACTAGTGGTTCTCAGCAACGTATTATACTTAATTAAATTTGCATAATGAAAATGCACAGAGCATTTAAGGGCATTTAGCATTTATTAAGTGTCATTTACAGCATGCTTACAGTATTATGTAGCCCTGGAATGGAAACTAAGGGTATCAGTGTGGCAAGAATGCCATCAATTTTTATTTTGTTTCAAACCTTTGGACAAACAAGAAAACAAGGAAATATCAGGCTTTTTCCATGTTGCATTTTGTTATCTTGTTCATCAATTTGCTAACCTTTCATGGCCTTCATTAGTGTTGTCTTCCATTACTCTGTGCTTAGTATTGTCCCAAGAGCACCTGCTTGAGGTGGTGCACTAGTAATCCCCTTTCTATTAAATTAGATGGGTGTCCTTTTTGAACTGAATCTTATATCAGTAACATTTCCTTTCTAAAGCTAATTTCTACCTTCATTTTATAGTGAGGGGAAGCTACAACTGAACCCCTTTTTCTACAAATATGTAAAAAATGTGTCATTTTACAAATAGGCTCAAAAAAGAAAAGTATGAGCTGTTGTTTCGTTGATTAAGAACCTCTACAATAATGTGGTGGGGGTATATTTTACTTTTAAGAAAACTGACAATTTGTCAGATTTAAAATATAAAAGATTGATACGAATAGAACAAATGAAAACATAACATAACCACATGAGTAAAAGCGTACACGTATACCGTTTGGATTTCACCGTATTTGTTTAAATGTTGTGCTATCAATCATTTTCTAACCATATGTGTCACTTTTATCAGGGGATGAATATATCACTTTCAGTCAGACCTCTTCTTTTGTCACTCGGCTCCGTCGCTAACCGCAAGGTGAGCCTGAGGTCATGAGTTACATGCCCGATTTGTAGGAGACACAAATGTGACTGAACCAGTTTCTCTGTGGAGAAATTCGCCTTGGGGGACCTGGATTTAAAGGTGCGCCAGCTCTGGAAAGTCAGAGCCCATTTTCAGACTGTCACTTCAAGTCTGATGCAAACTGCATCCACTGTTATAATACACTGATGTGTAGGGTTAGTTCTCCGCAAACACAAGAAACATATTTCACTGTCTCCTCTGTGCTATCTACCTACACTAGTTGTGCTTTTATTAAATGTTTTGAGACATTTGTTACTGAAACTTACTGTATGATTCCACACTTAAGCAACACAGTTGAAATGGAAATCTGTTTGTGGTGCTCGAAGAACAGAATTTGAAGAATGATTTTCAAAAAATTCAACGTCATGTCTTACCAGAAACAATGTCTTAGTCCACAGTTAGTGTTATAACTATTAATTGAATAACGTTTTATTTTGTTTACAGGTAATTTTATGGATAATCGTTAACAACCAGGACATTATTGAATTTAATTTTTCAATGCTGTAAACACCACAACTTCCATTTATCTCCATTTTCTCAGGTTGGTGTCAGAAGTCTGAAACAGAAAACCTTGACGAATAAAGCCAAACCTCTGGCTAGCTTTGGTTAGATGCCAAGGGTGCCGTTAGTGGGAAGATCTGTTTTTTGTGATTTGGGCGAACTGACCCTTTAGAGGTTAACGATAATAAATTTTCTAATATTACAATAAATAGTGTAGTTACAACATAATTCTGGCTAAGGAGAAATTTTTATTTATTTTTATTTAATTTAAATGAGCTTCTGGTTTTAATCTTTAATAGAGTTAGCACTGCGAGTCTCCCCATTACACCAGCCAGTTCTGCTGTGACATTGGCTTTGTTCTGTATTGGTGTTATTTTTGGATGGTATATTTTTTTAAGAGAAAGCACTACATTTCAGTTAATAGGCTATCATATGTTGCTTTATGAAAAAACAGAGAGACCATGATAAAAATCCCTTCACAGCTATCCTTATGAGCTATGCAATACTTAGGAAAAATGGAAATGTCACACTCAAGAAACCTTTTTTAGTGCACTGATCAAAGCCACAAGGCTAAAACATCTGTACTCATCATTAAAATTAATTGGATATCATTATTATTTCATTTTGTTAATCTGTTTGAGTGAAAATTGTTGTGACTTTTTCGGTCCTCTGAGTGTACAATGATGGTGGATAAAGCTATAAATAGGACAGAAACACTTCAAATTTCTAAATGTGACTCTGTTCTTCGGAGACCTTGAGGTCATTGATGCTCTCCTGGCGTAATGAGGCTTTTGGTGCACATGAAGCTGAAGATTTGCTATCTACTAGCAGTCCAATTAGCCGCCCTGCTCTCTTTGAAGACAAACTAAGACAAACTCGCTGTGGGGACTAATGGTGGATAGAGGCTCACAGGATGACGAGGGACTGCACAGGCACTTTGGTGAATTCATGCAACATTACACAGCTAATAGAGTTTGCATAATGTTAATGTATGCAATGAGCCGTTCCCATTGCAAGTCACTTATATACCGATATTAATGAGGATGATGTGCACTGGGAGGAGGCTCTGTTCTTTGTCTAAGCAAAAGAAATAACCCTTTATGTGGGTCAGCACTGGCTATATGAAGCATTGTTCCTGCTGGATTTGGTTGGCATTCCTGCATAATGGCATGCAAACAATAGTCGCTATTGT
The DNA here is from genome assembly GCF_016859285.1 of Xiphias gladius. NCBI lineage: Eukaryota > Metazoa > Chordata > Actinopteri > Istiophoriformes > Xiphiidae > Xiphias > Xiphias gladius. The sequence continues at coordinate 10,487,891 of NC_053405.1, forward strand.
TTCGACACAGATTACTGAAGCTACAGTTGACAATAGGGAATAGCACCAAAGCCAAGGAAGCAGATTTAGGTGCCATCCAGGTCCAAGACAGTAGCAGCTAGAGATACAATAAATATGAATAACTGATGATACACATATGAGTCTAACTCAACTAAATAACATGGAGTCACTGGACAACAATGACAATACAAACAAGGCAAACTAGTAAATTTCTAATTTGTATACACTTGGCTCTAGGATTTGATTTACTGGTTTATTTCAATTCAAATATTCTGAAAAATACCCTCTCAATTCCTCACAGAGGCTGAAGAAATACTGTAACATTGTTTGGTTGCTGCCACATAAACAGGATTTCCATGGTAGTCATTCAAGGACTCAGACAAAAAAAGCCTGAGGTTTGATTTTTAGTTAAGCAGAGCACACAGGCATTCCTAGTAAAATTGTTCTGACCTTTGAGTTTGAGACAGCTTAATGCTTTGGTAACTGTTTGGCTGCTGAAAGACGGCTGGAAGTTTTTCTTTCACAAATATTTCTGTGCGGGCAGAAATAAATGGAAAATTATGTTGCACCATATTTTTCACTCTGAAAAACATTGAAAAATAAAAAATGTAAGTATGCAAATGCTTTCAAAATGAACACACCCCATACAAACTCGTCACCAAATGCTCTGGAAAGAACCCTGTTAATTTGTCTGCCATGAAAAACACTGCTACTGGAGAACTGCTTTCAGTCACTTCTAGGAAATAAAGTTGGTGTAAGTCAAAAAAGTTAGTAAATTTAGCAACAAACCACTGTTGCTTCCAAGCATTCAGTCACTACATCAAATTTAAGTGAATGGGTTATCATCTCTATCACCTTTAAGAGCTACTGTGCACTTGCAATTGAAAAAGGCCATATTAGCAACTATTTATCATGTGAAAATATCGAGGCTAATGTTAGAGACCATGTTAAAACCATGCAGCTCCCCAATATCAATGTGTGTAAGTTTATGTAAGCGAAACATCTATTTTTCTTTTCCTCATCAAAGAAAAAAACAAATATTCAGGATATTATAACAAAGCTTTGTCAGGTGAAAGAATTTGATATGAGGTTTGGGCTACATGTCAAAATTTATCTCACCGTCAGGATGTAAAATCCTTCTCAAAGCACCAGACACAAATCAAGCACATTAACAGCTCCAGGAAAGTATTTAATTATACTCAATAAAACGAATTATCTTGCTGCATAACAGATAACCAGGGCAATAATTGCATTAAGACAATAGGCCAAAAATAAATAAATATCAATATCAAAGCCAAATAGCTTCAATTAGGATTTCCCCTCTATCATATTTTCATCTTAATGAGAAATGATGACTGACTGCTCATCATCTTCCAGCCGTCACGGCAGATCACACAGAAATGAACTTCCCATCATTCATTTGGCCCATCTTGACATTGCTCTGTTAAAAGGCTGTCAAGCTAATCAGCTCACAGACATGTCAAGGTTTGATCATATAAGCAGAATAAAACTGGATTAAATTCTTCCTGAGGTGAAGGATAGCAAACACTACACAGCAGCTTGACATTCACAGAAGCCTGGAAGTCTAAACTAATGCAGTGCAGCAAAGGGAAGTGGAGCCTGGTTTGGTACAGTGTCTTGTGCTTTACACATACCTGATATGATTAAATTGAAATTCAAATTAATTGAAACTGTGTAGCCTTTAATTAAATCAGGTATTGTGAAAGTACAAACGTAAATGACTGGGTAGAAGTAGACAGCTGCTCATATCGAGAGCTTGAAGAGTTGTAAGATAAGCATTCAGTGAGTGCAAACAAGTAAAATGTTAAGCTAAATCTACAGAAATCAGCCCAACATCTCTAAGCTGAAAGGAAGAAAAGTTACTAGATTTAATGTACGTATGCGTAATAAAAGAGAAGGGAGTGTTTTCAAGTCCTGGTTCACAGACACCATCAGCTGACTTCTTTGCATTGCTAGAAGACGTATTCAGGTCATTAACTTAAAGATAAATAACATCACCATAAATGATGTCAGTTAATTCTTGACATTGGAACCAGCGGTTGACAAAACAATCTCAAAAAAAGGTCCGTTTAGTAGTAGCTATACTGGTTCTTTTGACTGTATCACACAATCTTACTCAGCAGATGGCCTTTGCCCACTTTCATGAACTGCAGATTTTTAAAATTTCCACTCCTCTGAGCTCTTCAAGCACTTCTCATTCATGTTGGCTTAAAGGTTGAGACTGAAGGTGCACTCTGGACTTTGAACATCAGTGGGGAAAACAAGAGAAAATATAACAGATAAAAAGTATAAAACAAAGGAATCAAGAATGAACTTGACTTTTAAGTCAAAATGGGTGAGAAGTCTTTAAAATGCTTTGCGAAGCAGTCAGCTACTGTAAAAACAGGCAAACCATAACTTGTCAACACTCCCAAGTAGCTTTTTTTATTAAAACATAAAACTGGTAGTTTGTCATCCTTTCAGGCAAATGGACCTAGTCAGTATTTAAACGTCCATTTCTATGCTGATGACACAATGTTCTATACCTCTGGTTCTACTCCAGCCCAGACTCTCACTTATCTTCAGTCTACCTTTAATGCTTTTACAGATATCACTCTATTTTTTAAAATTGTAACTACATAACTCCTGCTAATCAACATTTAGGAATTTGTTTCAACAGTGGACTTTCACTCTATTCATATCCAACGCTTCATCTGACAATTAAAAATACAACTCAGCTTTCTGTTTAGAATTAAAGGCTGTCTGTCTTTTCTAAGCTGTATAACGATTTTTCAGGTAACTTTTATGTCTGCACTTGACCATGGAGACAGTTTTGAAATGTTTAAAGTTTTCTATCAGCCTTTCCGCAGTTACAGTGGCATGAAAAAATTTCGGACACCCCTGGTCAAAATTTCTGTTAATGTGAATAGTTAAGTGAGTATAAGATGCAGTGATCTCCAAAAGTCTTATTTTTGTTTTGTACAAGTTTCGAGTGAAAAAAGGGAAAGAAAGACCATAAAAAGTTGGGGCACCCCAAGATATTTGAGTTCTCAGATAACTTTTTACCAAGGTATCAGACCTTAATTAGCTTGTTAGGGCTATGGCTTGTTCTGAATCATCGTTAGGAAAGACCAATTGATGCAAATTTTGAAGCTTTATAAATACTCTTTAAACCTTGTCCCAACAATTATCAGCCATGAGCCCCTCTAAGCTGCTGCCTCGCACTCTGAAAATTAAAATAAATGATGCCCATGAAGCAGGAAAAGCTATTAGAAGACAACAAAGCGTTTTCAGGTAGCTGTTTCCTCGGTTCATAACATAATTAAGAAATAACAGGAACAGGAATGGTGGAGGTCAAGTTGAGGTCTGGAATATCAAGAAAACTGGAGTGGTTGCGCACTGTTCTACTGTTCAGTAAAACCTGCAAAAATATGACCTTCATGGGAGAGTTATCAGAAGAAAACCTTTCCTGCATCCTCACCACAAAATTCAGCCACAGAAGTTTGCACAGGAAAATTTACACAAGCCTGACGAATTTTTGGAAACAAGTCCTGTGGACTGATGATGTTAAAATAAAACTTTTTGGCTGGGTGCCAAATTTAATGAAAAGAACACCTCTCCAACTGCTGAGCATGGGGGGATGGATCGATTATGCTTTGGGCTTTTGTTGCAGCCAGTGGCATGGAGAACATTTAACTGGTAGAGGGAAGAATGGATTTTAAAAAATACCAGCAAATTCTGGGAGAAAACATCCCCTCATCTTTAAAAAAGTTGAAATGAAAAGAAGGTGGCTTCTTTAGCGGGATAATGATCCTAAACACACCTCAAAATCCACAACGGTCTACCTCAAGAGGCGCTAGTTGAAGGTTTTGTCATGGTCCTCACAGTCCCCCAGCCTAAACATCATCTATATTTATGGATAGACCTCAAAAGAGCAGTGTATGCAAGACTGCCCAAGAATCTCAGGGAACTAGAAGCCTTTTGCAAGGAAAAAAGCATTTACAAGCTGTGATACTTGCCAAAGGGGATGTTACTAAGTACTGGCCATGCAGGGTGCCAAAACTTTTGTTTCAGGCCCTTCTACGTTTTTGTCATTTTGAACCTGTAAAAGATGGAAATAAAAATAGTAATATTGCTTAAAATATTAAAGAAATGTTTCACCTTTAACTTTATGCCTTTTGGAAATTAGTTCTTCTCTTACACTCTTAGCTATTCGCAGTAACAGAAATTTTGACCAGAGGTGCCCAAACTTTTTAGTGCCACTGTAAATCTAGTCTATTACACTGCGTTACGCCTCATCACTGATGAAAACTTTCATACTCATCATTACTCTTAACATTGGATGGACTACCATCTGTCAGCTGTTAAAAATAAGGGATAAGCTTTTTAATATTCATCTCTAAAGCCTGCACATTGTCTCACATCTTTTCTGTCATTTACTATAAAGTCTGATCTGGTGTTTTTTTACAAACACTTTTTAGCAACAATATTTATTAATGGCAGTAAAATGTAAAGATCAAAAATTAAAGTATATAAGGCCCGGAGTGGCATGTATTGTGTATTACGTTAAACAAATCTCTACTGATGTATTAACAAGTAAGCAGAATCTTAATTTGTAGCTGGTTAATGTGGAGATTTAATTAATTTAATTTATTCTGTTTTGTACTTTTATCTATAACAATGCATTGTATTTTATAGGTTAATCATATTCTGTGTGTGTAAATTATAGCACTCTGATTACGAGATACTTCCCACTGAAATGTGGCAGAGGTAAAAACAAGCAGATGTAGAAAGTAATATAAATTGGATATACATAAGTATAATACAAGAACTGGTTGAGTAAATGCATGTAGTTACTTTCCACCACTGCTGCTTTGTGATCTGAGACGGGAGCCTGAATCCACTGAGGGGTCATCTGGGTCAATTAATGTTAATCTATTCCAGGTCAAATGTACATACATCCACCCACCCCTCCACCTCCTTCATACACACTCACTGCTACTCATCGATGCATGAGTGGAGGGGGAACTCTATTTAGATTACAGCTCAGTGATTAAACGGGTCAGAAACAATGACAATTTTTTTTTCGAGGTGTGAATTGATCTGTTTAGGTGCTACATCCCATTGCTTTTTACAGGATTGAGAGTCAAAACTGCAATGTCTTTGTATGTGTTTTATGCTGTATGTATTATGGAAAAAGAAGGTACAACCAGAAACTAAACTAAAATCTTCCGAAAATGTATTATTGAGAGCTGCAGCTATGGCAACAATTATGATTAACAGTACCATTAAAGCATTATGAGAGCGATAACAAGCCATGCTTCTATAAAAACTTCCCTTTGTGCCCTGTTCTGTGTAAAGATACAGATTTTTTCCCCTAAGACTACTCCTAAGACCCTAAGAGCACTGACTTAAAATGTTACTTCTAGTTTATCTATCAAGGGAAATGCAGGAGGTATTTCACAATTTGAAATATTTGCCCAAAGTACTAAAAGGTCAACAGTTAAACACACCGGTCACAAGTATCCCATCCTCACACCGAGTACCGCCTTGTTCACCCACTGTACATCATTTTATATGAGAAGTAGAGCTGCAACTGACAATGATCTTCATTAAAAACTTTGTAAATTTGAAAAAAAAAATATCTGTAACAATTTTCCTGAGGCCAAGGTGACGTCTTGAAATTGCCTGTTCTGACCAACCAACCGTCCAGAACTCAGGGATATACAGATAATCACATCTCATAAGACAAAGAAAAGCAGCAAATCCCTATAAACGAGAATCAGAGACTAAGTGTGCACTGTTCACCATTAGGGATGGATATTGATAAAAATTTTATTGATACCTATGCCATTATGGATTCTTCTTATCTATCCGATTCTTTATCGATTCCATTACCAATTCCTGATCAATTCTCTGTGAAAAAAAAAAAGTAGGCCTTCACAGGTTTTCAGCGTCAAGGCAGCTGTTTAATAATCTGATTATCTGAGCTATCATCTGTCTATCATCATTTAAAATGGATGAAATGAGAGAATATTTGTACAGCATATATATAATGTTATTATAACATAGGATATTTACCCTCGGTTACAGACGTGCTGCTCTGTTGGGAAGTGTCATATACATGGCATTCCTGGAATTTAGGCTCATGTCGTGTAGAAAGATGTTTCAGCATATTGCTGGTGCCTCCACCCTTACCAGAATATCATTTTACAGACAGTACAACTACCAATGCAGTGTTTCCCACAGGTTGATTGAATTTACTGGTGGTGGTGGGTGGCTGGCGCGGCGTGTGAACGATGTGCATACAGAGACTCATAAAGTTTAGGAGGGGAGAGTGTAACCCAGGTTATTTGCTGTTGCTACAGTTTACAGATGTCCCCTAAACGCCTCACATGCAGACTACTGGTAGCGTTACAATTTACCAATGTCCCCTAAAGACCTGACATGCAGGCTATTGGTAAACACTAGCTAGGCGGCTGTGCACAGAGAAAACCTCTAGTCTCCGCTCAGTTACTGCAGCCCACACAACTCAGACAAGTGTGTGGCCTTGAAGTAGTTAGTTTGAAAAGAGTTAAACAAAGCGCTCTAATGTAAGATTTACCTACATTGAAACCAAGTTATTTTATCCACCTGGGTGACATGCCCAAGTAGAGCCTTCATATGGGAATCATTCTTCATGAAATGAAGGCACACTTTGGACCGTTTTTATTTCTCTCCGCCATGACTCCTTCTTGTTGCAATTTGGAACCGGTTCTCAACTGGAACCGCTTCTCGATTCTTACCATATTTGCCATCTTGCTGGAGAAATTACTTAAACGATTGGTCGATTATCAAAATCATTTTATCTCCATCAATTATTCATTCCAGGGCAAATTTGAATACAAGCTAAAAAAAACAAAATATTTTAAAAATATCAGTCTACATTTTTAGTGCCTAAACTAGAGATGTGGTAAAACTAAACTGAGTTACCTGAAAAATTTTTGAGAGCTGCTTTTCTTAAAGAAACTCTGACACAACAGTCTGTTACAAAGCTACTTTTTCATTTAAGGAGAAGAGCTAGTACATACACCTTTGTATTTTGTTTTATTTTTTATTTGTATTCGGGGTCAGAGTGGTGGAAACAGAAAAAGATGGACAGGCAAAACCTTGGAGACATGGGGGGAGAAAGCTCTGCTGGTATCTGAGCCCAGGCCATCAGGGATATGGGGCTGAATCCTCAAGTGTTGTTCAAACCTCTATTGGCACAACCACTTTTCATGCCTTTCTGGGACATTTCATCTTCTTTTCTGCAAGTCGCTGTATTCATGCACCGCACAAGTCTGCAGCAGTCTGTCGCAGGGAGCTGTCACCACTGGATCATCTCATGATTTTTTGATGTGGTGCCAACTGGCGGCTTAAAAACTATACTCTCCCTCAAGGAAACTTCTGAAAGTTTGCCTTAAGAAAACCTTTACTTTATATTCTGCCATTGTCAGAGGATGGGAGAGTAAAAGCAGCGGAGTCTGAGCTGATGGCTGAAGTTTTAAAGTTTTCTTTAATCCACTTAACATCCTCCACATCCCCCATAAAAGCAGCAAAGACACCAGATAGAGGAGGAGGCACGCAGCCCTGAGGCCATCAGCTACACCCAACCCCCATGATAAATTAATTGCCTTGAAGCATTCAGATGAATTTCAAGGATAAGGGTGTACATACAGGATGAGAGATCTGATAAAAAATATCAGACAGAGCCAAACAAACAGCCCTTTTCCTCCTCCAGTCTGTCTCCTCAAGAGGCTTCTGCGGAGCATTCAAGCTCTTTCTCAGCTTCATATTCATTCAGATGAAATAATTCCTTTCAGGGACAAGAAAATATTACAACGGTATTTGGCTGCTGCCTGCAGCAAAGGCCACTAAAAGAGGGACTACTATAATAGCTCCATCTGGACGAGCTGGAAGACAGACAGTAGGAGGGCTGAGCTTTCTACGGGGAGCCATCAGAGAGAACAAGGAGGCTTTACTACACGTCCTCTGAACTACGTGGCTGCATTCACTGCAGGCCTCCATGCCACGTTTCAAATTACTGCTTGGATATATTTGAATGTGGTTCATTACCTCCTGTAAGAGAAATCACATTTCATGTACAGTAGATATAAACTGACAGTCATGTAGGAAAGTCACGTGCTAAGTTTAACTGAATCAGGGCGATTATTTTTGAATCTCCACCTCCCCAACCATCTATCATGGAAAGGATGCCAGTGTTTAATATTATTCTCACTGCTGTTGTATCAGTTGAAGATTTATTTTAACTTATTGAAGGCAGCATGAGAATCAGGAGCTGACAACACATAAATGAGCCAACAAAGTGGGATATATGACTTGAAAATCTATCAATGTAAAGAAAAGAAAAAAAGTGAAAAATACTCATCACAGTTTTCCTAAATTCCAAGGAGACATCTTCAAATTGCTTTTTTTTTTAACTCAACCAACAGTCCAAAAAAACAATATTCACTTTACTATGATATCTGACAGAGAAAGCAGTAAATTCTCACAAGTGAGAAGCCGGAACTGGGGAACGTTTAACATGTTTGCTTGAAAAGAGACTGAAACCGCTGATTCATTTTTCTGTTGACTGACTAATCGCCACAGCTCTAGTCTTCATGAGTTTCATAATTCTGGACCTGCTCTTAAATGGACCCCCTGCAAAACCTACCTGAACCCAACATGCACAAATTCATTTTTTAAAATAAAATCCTGGTCCAAAATGCGGTGGACCATAACAGACCCAAACAGAGAGCGTCCCCACACTGACAGCAGTGTGACTTACCACCATGGCTGAGAGGTGCACTTATCCATGTCATTTTCCCCCTGCAGTTCACAGTCCCCGCTGTCTGTCAGCCTCAAGAACACATTTCCTCCTCGATGATTATGTCACACCATGCGATCAGACCTGATAGGCAAGCTCACTTCAATCCACTTGGGTATGACAGATACTGACACACAGACCTGAAACCAGTGGCAACAGAACAGGGCCCTACCCAGAATCAAATTAGACTAAACAGGTGGACCTGTGAAGACCTTTAACCCAAGGCCAATCTACTGTTTATTAAAAACCTATAAAAAAGGCTTGTGTCTCTGGCACGTTAACTAATCCAGTGAATGCAGGAGAATCAAATACAACAGCTTTTGAATGTACAAACTCATAACTAGAGTTAATAAAATGTAAGTTAGGTTTCGTGTCCAGTTATGAGAACACAGCATGTAAAGAAAATAATTGAACTAGAGAACGTTCAGATGTGGTGTGTGTAAATGAAAATAAGACCATGTTGCCGATGTTCTGGAGCGACTCTTGTTCATCAAAGACAAGACAACAACCAAGAACTGGGGCGGCTTTGTGGACGAGTTCAGACCCCCCCAAGCCCGAATCACTGAACCCCTCACAGACTTTTAAACGACATCACCTTTGAGTGTCTGAGTGCGGGAGGGTGTGAGCGCTCAAAAAGGGGGTGTGACGCTTTGTGAAATTATGGTAAGTGGACAGAGACATTTCTGTGGACAGTGTGAGGCCGATACTTCAGACTCTGAGTGTTTGTTGTTTGTTCTATATTTATAAATAAAGCACTTCTATTGAACCAAATCAACATATTTTGAAGTCACCATCCTCAGATGGTGAAATTTTGTACACACAAAATGCCGGTAAACAATATGTGTTTATGAATAAAAGGAAAATATCACCTTACTGGCTTCTTTTTTTTTTTGACGCTCAATTGCACTGCCATTGTCGTTTTACCATCACAACGCTATGCATTGTGAGTTGTTTTGTTTTTTTCAACAAGCAAAGTGTGCAGACTGGCAGAGTTTCAGTAAGTATGTCTAAAGGGCTCAAAAAGTCAGCCAGAGAGCCCTGCTGATTTCACAGTGGGGCAGCCCTTTGACGGATAAAGCCAGCACAAAATCTGTCACTTTCGACCTCGCATGTCCAACGGCACACATATACAGTAAAAGCTTTGGACTCCAAAAGAAAAGTGAGCATGCTTTCAAAAATAATGCCATGAATAGTTTTTGTGTATCAACTTACTTGATACAAAGTGCAGTAAAAAACGAATCAAATCAAATATCTGGTGTGACCACACGCCTTTAAAACAGCACCAGTTCTCCTTGATACGGTTTCTCAAGGTACTTGGCAGGTAGGTTGTTCCGAGTATCTTTGAGAACATCAGTGTTCTCAGTCTCAGTGTCTTCTGTCTCAGTGTCTTCAGTCTCAGTGTTTTCTGTCTCTTCACGTGAACAGAGATTAACTCCATGTTTTTGAGATCAGGGCTCTGTGGGGGCCAGACCATATATACAGTATATACAAAACAAATGAGTATCATCAGTAGTTTCATCAGCGTTTAAATATTTCCGTACTTTCACGCTGACACACACCATGGCTGGGTGTATCGTCATAACTGTTTAATCCTTCCTTGCTGGCTTCCTTCATCTCTCTTCTTAACCTCAGTACCCATTCACCGTCCAGAATCCCTGATCTGTGAAACAGAAGCTGCACCCTCCTGCCTGGCCCCGCAGTCCGATGCGAGCAGTCACTTCTGTAGCTGAGAAAATACGCCTGTGAATAGCCTGAGGGTGAAGCTGCAAAACCCACTGCAAAAAAAATCCTATTGGTTGCACTTAAAAGCCAAAGGCTCACACTTGAAATGGCAAATCTGAAATCTCGCAGGGGGTCTGATACGGGATGGGGATGACAAAGAGGTTAAGTAAGGGTCAAAGTGAAACATCCTATTTAAAGATGTATGCAAATAACCTTACATACAGCCGGGTTTCCAGTTGCTGTTTCTCTTTTATTTGATTCTTCAACCTTTTAATATACAGACACTCGAGAGATGTGTGGGCATTTAAATTTCTGTGACTTTTACTTCCTTCCATCTGCGCATCTTTAGAGAAAGAGAGGTGAAAAATGATGTTGCGGCTGGCTGAACTGTGCTTATGCCAAAGACGCAGTATTCTATATCTGAAGGTCAAGCTCGATGTTCTCAGTGGCTGTAACACAACTTTCACTCACAAACCCTGTGTTTGACGTAGTTCTAAAAAATTTAGTCTATGAATCGATTAGTCAAATAAAGAATTAACACATATTTTGACAATATATGGATCTTTCAAGTCATTCATCAAGCAAAATGTCAAACAATAACTGGCCCCAGCTTCTCAAATGTGATGATTTGCTGCTTTCCCCTGATTGATATCACTGTAAATTGAATATCTCTGTGCCCTGGGCACAAAGTCAAGTCAGGTTTATTTAGACTGTATGGCCTAATATCACAAATCACAGATTTGCACAGCATACAGCACCCTCTAACCTCAGACCCTCAATTAAAATACCCACTTAATACGATAAAGTCTGAACTGAAGCTTCATGTTACCTTAAATCCATTTTTGCACAGAAAGAGGACTGGGGATTTTATACCCTATCGCTTACATTGACATCTTGTTAATAAAGGATCAGTATTGACAGGATGAATGATTGCCTTGACCAGTAACCCTAAACGTATGCTTTAACTGAGGTCTCTTGTATTTTTTCCTTGTTGAGGGTTTTTGTTTTGTTTGGTTTTTTTGCGGGGGGGAAGGGTCTGAATCTGTTCAAAAGTTCCTCTTTTCATTTCCACAGACAATGTTTCCTCGCTGAGCTGCAGTGGCGGGATTGTAACACAGCGAGAGAATATTGTAGGAAAAGTATGACAAGGGACCAACAATTTTAACGTACATATGGACATGTGAGTACAGTTTCAAGACAAACTTGAAAAAATGTGAACCTATCCTGTCGCCGGCGCAAGTATAAAAACTCATGTTCAGCCTGCGAGGTTGAACAGCAAGTGTTGAGCCGTAAGCTTGGGTTTGTCCTTTTTGCTGCATCCATCTGAAATGAGTTCAATCTCGATGGGAGCATCGGCTGAGTGCTCCAGCAGAGCATCATTTTTCAACATGTGTTCAATAAGACTACACACAACTTGAACTCTACTGTGGTTTTACAGCCCCGGGGGACTTTGGGCTTTGCAGAAACAGGAAAAGCTTTTTTGCTTTTTCTTCGTGGCAGTTTCTCTCTGTTCCTCTGAAAGTATTTCTCCTTTAAGGGTCTGCGTCCTCTGACCTCTGAGAGCAAGCGGCCGCGTGTCCACATTCCTGAGCCAGCGAAAGTGTCTGGCCCAGTCCGGCAACATGACACGCTACAACTACCCACCAAAATAGCACAGCAAGGAGAAACACCAACTCGTACTGTAGCTGCTCAACAAGTCCCCGTATCTGCAGCACAAACCGCAACCCAACATATACACCTTCCAGGTTTCCTACACTGACACAGAGTGAGGAAAGCTTTGGAGTAAGACAAGTATTATGGTTGGCAGTTTTACATTCCCTTTGATCGGAAGATGTTGACCACCTCACCAAGCATCTCTTTAGAGCTCCGATTTATAAGAGTACACTCCATTACACGACCAGAAGCCTTTAACTGCCAAAACGCTTGGAAAAGTGCCTGAAACTTGAGCTCTGGTTGTGTCAAACAACAGCACGACCCTTCAGCTATCTGAAGGTCAGCTCCTCTTGCAGGAGTCTGACTGATAACTTACTGCTGTCTCCAATCGCGAGGTTGACACAAAGCCAGAGCGCCGTGTTTTGTGTTCAGGATATAAAGGTCAGGTAGAGACAGAGAGCGAGCGAGAGAGCGGGTCTTTCATTTCAATTGTCAGTTATTCACTTTCATTCCGGTAAAACACGGTGAAATGAAGTGAGTAGAAAGAGAGATGACTGTTTATTCATGCCGTTGCAGATGTCTCCAAAACAGCAATTAAGAAGCTCTTCCCCCCACTGAGCAGCTGGTTTCTCCTTGGCTGGTGGGAGGACGCAGACGCTGAGCAGTTTTCATGGTATTACGCTGCAGATTATGTTCCCTGTGAAACCAAGGCTTAGACGTCCTCTGTGCTGTAGAGGGAGGCTCCACTGTGACGCTAGGACAGATTTCAACATTGAATGAGATGATCTTCGTCCTCCCATATGAAACTATGGTAATTATGTAGAATGATTATCATACTGTGACCTAATCTGCCACATACTGTATATACAACTATAAGAAGTGGGCATACTGCAACCTTCTTTGATGTTTCAGAGTTACGGGAATAGATCAACATTTTCAATAATAATTTTATTCACTTGGAAGCATTGAAGCATTTCTTCAAAAAAGTGCCCAACAAAAAATCAAGTAGGGCTACAACTACTAGTTATTTTCACTGCTGATTAGCCTGCAGATTATTTTCTCAATGCCCATTATCCTTTCCCACATCCCACTAATGGGCATACATACAACATACATACATACAAATAAAGCAAATAACTTGTTTTATTTGACCAACAGTCCAGAACCTAAAGATATCCAGTTTACTATCATATATGACAAAGAAAAGCACCAAATACTCACATTTGAGAAGGTGAGAGCTCAGAATATTTGGCATTTTTGCCTAAAAATGACTTAAACATATAACTGATTATCAAAATAGTTGCATTTGAAATTTCTGTCGATTGGCTAATCGTTGCAGCTCCAGAGTCTTGACACTTTTTGGGCAGACCTTAACTCCTCTCCCTTGAAGAGAGCCACCAGTATTTCTCAGTGAAAGTGCTTCTCATGTGGCTGTGGCTCCCTGAGCTGACTGTGTTCAGTGACTGGGGGGGGGGCAGCAACTTCTTCGGTCGACCGGTCAGACAGAAAGGTGTTAAAAACAGAACCTCCACTACATACAGTATGTTTGACAGCTTCAGTTATTTTGAACATTAAGGTTTGACATGCAAAACGTACCACGAATCTTGTACAATGAGACGCACAAATTAAACAGTCCAAAAGTATATGGAGCAGTTGAGCTGCAATGGAGCGACTGACAGGAGGACGACGTGATGAGTGAGACACCGGGCGACAACAGTAAGAGGAGATCGTGCTGACAACATCTGCGACATCATGACAAGCATGAAACTTCCACTCTGTGAATCAGATTTCGCACTTAACAGTACGGTTACAATTTCCACAGATGCTGGGGGAGGATAGCTTTATGGAGACGTGATGAGTGTGGGTTTGGTTCAGAACCAAATAAATGATTGATGATGTAGGGATGGGCGGTTTGATCCCCAAAGTATCAATCGTCTAGTATCAAACAAGAATCAAATTCATTTATGCACAAAAGCGCTTTCTTCAATTTCATGATGTGACTGCCATTAAGAGCAGCCTTATTTGAAATTTTACAATAATTCCTACATTAATATTAGGACGTTTTACACTTGCACTTGTAATTTTAGCCAAATTACATCTATATCCACCACACTAACTAATTAATTATGACTAAATACCCCAGTCTTTGCTGGCATTTCAGCAGATTTTTCTGATGGTGGGCCCAGTGATCTGATGCTCAGCATTATTTGGTGGGGAGATCAAAATCCAAACCCGCAGTATCGCCCATCCCTGCCATGCAGAGCCACAACACAGAGACAACAGCATGTTTGTACCTCTCTCGATGTAGCGGGTACATTTTACAGCTCGCAGACAACTCCTCTGCAGCAGGAAAAAAGGAAAGAGGATCCAAGTTAAAAAGTGAGACAGTGTTACCTGTGGAGGTCGTCAGACATTATTTAGGGATGCCCCAATCAAGTTTTTCTCCCTGGTGGAAGTTATTTGGTCTGCTTATACCCGCTGCCAATCCAGAAGTGAAAATCTTCTACAACAGAGCAGCTGCACAGCACACACTTCAAGTGGACTGGCAAAAACCAATCCAGTTTAAGTCAGATCAGCTTGAGGACCGAAAAACCCCCAAATTCAGAAAGATTGCACTGAATCACAGCATAGCTTTGAAGACTTTCATTGATCAGATAAAATAGCAAGGTACACATAAAAATAGATGGATTCGATATAGACACACTCAATCATGTGATACAATCAAAGCATAACAGCGAAACCACAGCTCCACTTAAAAAAGGTTCCTTAACATACTGGTCACACTGGAAGCTGTTAAAACTGCCTCATTAACACTCATGTTGTAGCGTAGACCTAAATAGTGAATGCACTAAAGAGTCAAGGCGGCCCTCTCAGTCCAGAGGCTCCTCCAAATGTGGCCAAGGGCTTGAGCTTTTGTACGTGCAGATGAGGACGACCCAGCGGGTGCATCATTTTCTGCCCTCAACATCCCATCAGTCAATTGCACACCATTCATTTATCTCATGGCGCATTCAGGGTGGCCCTCTTTAACTGCTTGCCACTTTGTATTTACCAGGCATTTGCCTTTAGTTGGTCATCAGCTTCTGATAAATATAGAAATCAACTGGACGCATGGAAACACTGCTTCAGGTTGTAAATAACGGGGGTCTGACATAAACTACATTTTATTTTGTCAGCAGCCTGTTACAGAAAAATTAAGGATTTCCATTATATCAAGACCTTCTCTCCGTGAAATTATATATTTGATTTGTACACGGACCTTTAAGGACTCAGATGAGATGGATAGGTACTTGAAGACAAGATGTACACAGCATGAGAGCACCTGTGCACCTAACACTCATTTTGTTTATGTGGCTGGTTATTAAGACTCTCCTCCTCCTGGTGTTAATTACTGTCAAGTGGGTAGAAGAGCTGCAGGCTTGTGTCTGCACAGGGTGGCCCCGCAACTAAATCCATGTCCTTTCTGATTTTTATTTGGACTGGGGCATTGGACTCTGCTGCCTCTGTGACGCAGACAGTGATGGAGAGTTGATACGCTCAGTGAGGGCGCCAACAGTATAAACGCATCAAACATTATGAAATCCAAAAAAAAAACAGACCAGCCGTCAAACTGCAAGCTTTTCTGCTATTGCAGATGTTGCACAGCAGGTCTACATACGAGCTGCCGTGCCACCGACATCATTTGATAGGGCATAGTCTACCTGAAGCGTTGTACCTTGGGTGCAGTGCCAGTCTGACTCACTTGCCTGTCACATCCAAATTTACAGATTTCACTGCTCCGTGCCTTTGCGTTGTGTCTCAAATACTGTGCATGAGTGGTACAATATGATGGAAAAATTTGGAAAAAAATCGACCTTGCAAGCTTTGGAGGACCTCCTTTACACACCACCAGTTCCCGTGTCTCATTTGAGGACGAGGCAAAGGCTCAGCATGTCCTTAGGGACATTCAAAGGATCCACCCACGGATTTGAGATGCAGCTGTTTGGGCAATTAATAGGTGAGCGCCAACATTAAGTTGCATCGCTGTGCAGTTTTACTGGTCTGAAAAATTGTGACATCCCAACTCCGCAACTTCCTAAGTAAGTAAGTTGAAGTTGTGAATAAACAGACTATAAGACCATAATGAAACGGCACTTTGCAACCTATGTATGCATTAAAACGTGTTATCCTGTGATAGTAAAATGTATACTATGGTATGATAATTGGCCTGTGATGTAAATTTCTTTTCACTATCACTTTAAAGAGGGAGTACGAGCCACACTGCAAAAGTGTATTAATAATGCTAATAATAAATCTATGAGTAAAACCCCTAATAAAGATAACAGAGCACTGATAATACTCACATATTGTGCTCTTACAGTCATTTGAGAAGCATCTCAATTCAAGCGTCACTAAACTGACATAGAAGGAGGAGGCTGACAGCAGGGACTCTGGTAATGTGAGGAGGGTTCAGGTGTGTTTGAACCGAGCTGAAAGCCTGCATGTACAATGCAACACACACACACACACACACACACACACACACACACACAGTTAATGAGACTGAGCACAGCTTGACACCAGGAGCTTCACACAAGCAAACCCACCAGGAATCCCCTGCACAACAATCGGCCTGGAAGTGGTCCGAGCTCCATGAACTGTGTGTGCGTGTGTATGTGTGTGTGTGTGTGTCTGAAGGATACATGAGTGACCTCTGTTTGAGTGTTTTATCGCATGATCATAAAAATATCACAATCGGTTTTTGAAAACCGTCTGTGTACCAGCCAACGAGTTAAATGTACATCACCCAAGATCTCCCAAGGTGTCATTCCCACAGCTGTCATTCTGGTGTGATTGGACATCAGACGCCTGATGAAACTAGGTCAAGCTCCACAATTGACAAATAAAGGGTTTTGTTTTGGTATTGTCCATCAGGGTGTCAACAGAGAAAGCGACGCAGTGTCACATGTCGACTGATTCCGACCGATTGCTCCAAAAACGCTTTAAAGCAACGGAATTGTCCAAGCGATCAAAGCGCCACACGCTCGAGAGAGTCCTGAAAGTCACCACAAAGTTCACTTTTTCAGCATTTCGCCATTTCAACCGACCACTTCCAGACAACGGGACTGAACGAGCTGTAACATTTCACACACAAATCTCCAACTTACCCCATGCTCCGAGGATCTGGACGCTGTTCAGGGGAAAGATTCCACTCCGTAACTCCTTCTGTCCTTTTTTCCTCGGTCTCCAAACCGATTCCGTCCTTATCTGAAATCCTGGACCTTAAGTTAAATTTCTGGAAGAAAAAAAAAAAAAAAAGAAGACAAATCACTTCCGACTCCAGATTCCCCCGTTTCGCCTACAACAGTACTCCTCTCAAGTCAGTTGTTGTACTCCAGCCTGCTTGCCTTCCTTTGTCCGCGGGTGTCCACGGCGAGCAACACCACGGATCTGTCGTCCCCGTGCGTAATTACGCACCGTGGACCGTTTGGCTCTGCCCCGCGGGCCGGAAAGACGGAGGAATGGCGATGAGAGTGTGACGGCAGAGTGCTTTTGGCTCAAGACTCCTCCAGTGCTTGCGCTACGCTCCCCTCCCGCCTCTGTACCGGATCACACTGGGATCCCATTCAACTCACTCGCTGGGACGGTGGGGCCTCTTCAGCGCCGTCTGAAGGCCACAGTGCGAACGACACACCGGCCCCTCCTCCTCCCGATTCCCACTTTCCACATAAATGTCAGAATGTGTAATATAATATGTGGAAATGGCCCGCGGACAGTGTTAAACGCCCCCTCAGTGCGTATTTATGAGGTAGGCTACAGCGTAATAAAAGCTTGAAATATCTGAAACGAGTGGAGGAAGAACACGAGCCAAATGGCTGTTTGCAACAAAGCCTCAGCAAATAATCGGTCAGATGCACAGTGCAATCCCGCACCCGCTGTCTGTGTCGATCTCGCGTTGAATCAGATACTATTCAGAAGAGAGCTGTTTGTGAAGAGCTGTGTGGCGATCCCCAGCAAACACCACGATGTATGAAACCAAATGGAAACGTTAAGCATCTTGCTGAGAATGGGAAAGGACAAACTATAAGCCTGGAAACCCGACTGTAAAAACACCATAAAGCTCAATAAACCTACTGTAACCTACCAACATTGAGTCCCTACTGGGATATTATGTATTCATACAATGATTTTATTCATTAGGGAGTGCAAGATATTTCATAGCCATGATTATGAGTCTTGAAATACCATGCAGAGCATCAAACCTGTTCCTTAAATACTCTGCAGAGTAATGGATAAGATCAATAATCGTGTTTTGAACCCCTGAACTTTCTCTTCACATGATGTTTTTAAAACTACCCCCATTATTTAAAAACAAACAAACAAAATAACACACAACACGTTTTTTACCAAATCTAACTTGATCTGACATGTTTGGTCAAAAACGTATAAAAGAATTCACATACACATACACCTATAAAATGTAAAACTACAAAAAGTATATTGCACGCTGCAATATTCAAAAGACACTGTGTAAAAATAAATTCATTACATTCCGTAAAGTACAACTAGGAAAGCAGTTTAAAAAGGGTTTTGGGAAAGTGTAAAACTTTCATGGGGTCACTAATTGTTAAAAAAAGAAAGAAGGAAAGAAAGAAAACACAAGACACCCATTTATTTCTGCTCGTTAAAGCTTCAGAGACTTCCTTATAAAACTGGTGAAAATCACTGCCAACATCCTTAGAAAGAGCTGCTTTTCACCTCATTAATTCATACAGGCCTCGGTTCGGCGTCACCACTGATTTAAAATGAATCACTCATTTGCCTGAATATGGGCTGAACATGGGAGAGTGGAGCAATAAATGTAGTGGAAGAGCGATGGGAGCAGCTCCCTTGCACTAATCGTGCTGCTCAGTGGCCTGTTACAGAAATGCAGCTGACTGCTCCTCCGTGCTTCGGGGAGGCAGCAGGAAATATCAGATCTCCGCCTCGCATGCCAAAACGACCCTCGTGTTCATTTAGAAAGACACTTCGCGGCCAGTCCGAGGCAGTTCGCTGCACAGCTGGGAGGTCTGGGCAGGACAGAGCTGATCCTCCAGGCCTCCGCCTTTGACACACAGGGCATTAATCACCTCTGGCAGCCCAGTGCGCGGACACAGATGGGTCTTCACGGTCGAGCTGTGGCTGAATCGGACTCATGGAATTCTTCTTCATGCAGGTGGGACAGAAAGACAAAAACCTGCATGATGTGACAAACAAAGCAGCAACTGCACTGCACATCAAGTCTAGACAGAGAATCAAAGCCTAAATGGTTGCCATTTTCAAAGAAGCTCTAATTGTCTGAACTTTAGTTTGGGTAGGAAAGACAAATGGCACAAATATCAGCAGATCTAAAAAGTGAAAACTTACTTCGTGACCACAGCTAGTTGTATGGTGTGAAAATTCACCTGCGGAGACATGACAGTGGCTTCAGCCAGCCCAGTCTTATTTCACATTAAGGGGTGAAATTGCTGAAAACACAGCTTTGTCTGTAACCTTCACCTGCCTATTGTGAGCTCTGACGTTCAAGTTATGGGTGCAGCAGTTGAACATCAAATGAAAGAAACTGAGACACGAACATTGTCCTCTGCTTTTCAGCTGTCCACGCTCAGTTTTTTCAGATGTCTCGATCATCCTACGAACGCATCACTCCCCTGCTTTTTAACCTCATAGCACTGCATTATCTCACTTTGTGAATATGACATTTGGAAAAAAATATATCCAGACATGGAAAAAGCAAGATTCGAGTCTTGGCATGTGGATTGTTGTTCTGTCTAGAAATGCAAAAGTGCGTAAAAGTGTGGTGAGCCTCGTTGAGGGGCTTAATAATAAAGGAAACAAGAGGATAGTGGTGTTACAGTGGTGTCATCGTGAATGCCTTGTTTAAGACTCATCCAGTGAGGTATCAGTCCATCCTGTTCTCCAGGCTACTCTGCCCAGGGTGTTTGTTTGTTAGACAACATCAGTATTCTCAATAAATCCTGAAGATCTGTCAAGATGTGAGATCATTCCAGATTTGTTTTTTCTTTTTTCAGATTTATGATGCACTAGTTTGCCCGTGAATTTCCCCTGTAGTGTCAAATGCTTGATATCCCGGCCAGTGTGAAGCCCGAATGACCAGACAATAAATTGGAGCTTTTAAATATTACGTTTTTTTTGTTTCATTCCCACATATAATAAAACACAAATGTTGCTAGTTAAGAGGACGGTATTAAAACTTGAATCATCCTGCTCCATCTGTTCGCTACAGCAGCAGCAGCAGCACAGTGAATTCCCGCACGGCTCTGAGACTTCGTTAAAATCAGGAGGCGCTCCCGGCTCGGTTATTTCAGATCAACCACAGGAACCAGACTCGGTCTGAGCAGCGAGAAAGCAAAGAGAACCACTAATAGCTCAAGGTTTAAGTTCAGGGCTTACTTCCATCCAGACCAGCTGGGGATGTAGAGGAGGCTGTAAACCCACCACAGCACACATTAGCCTGCCTCCGAACGTTGCTGAATAAAGCTCACTGACATTTTCAGGCTTGACATGGTAAAATTACGGGCTGCAATAGCAAAAGGAATTTTGAGGCTGAAATTATGTGAGGATAAGATGAATAAATATTTTTTTTATGATTTTTTTTGCATCTGCTGGTCATTATGGGGAAAATGGGGAACACAGACCATTAAATAAACAACATGACACAAAATTCGATTTGTCAGTCACATGGAGAAAGTAGGAGGTTTTAACTGATCTGAAACTCTGGCTTACTTCATCATCAAGCTGTGAATGGGGAGGATTTAAGACAGGCCATCTCTATTAAATGGCTGAAAGGTCATTTTATAGTAGTGAGCAATACAAATGTGTGTTGATATGAGGCCTCAGAAAACAAGAAAGAATGAATTACATTTCCTCAAATATTTTCAAAGCTAATGTATCACAAATACAACAATTCCTCTGGGGTTTGCACAGCTTTCTTATAATAATCTGTCTCATCCATTGACCCAGCTCTGCTGGCGCGTGCAAATAATAACCTTAATGACCAACTGTATTATCCATACTGGTCTATCAGTGTTGGCTGCAAGTCAAGAAGCAAGGAGCAGGTGATGAGCTTCAAAACAAATTGACAAACTGTGCGCAGGTGTAAGCAGCCGATCAGCGGGTTAGCAGTCTTTAGTACTGATTTTGTGATCCTGCGACAACTTTGGCAGGTTAAAGCAATTTGGCCACGAAAAAGCTTTCATATGCTTTGATTTTACTGCCGCAGCGCTGAGGGGCGAAATAAACAAAGCCAGATCGGATTTAGAGTACTGTGGAGGTGTAAACAGTTGAGCTCATCTGGGCACCTGGTGTTACACAATAACATGTCATTTCGCTCTGAACAAGGCTGGATTACCAACTGGGCAAAGCTGAAAAGTGTCCCAAAAGCCCCAGTGTGTGGATGGTCTGTGCTCATTTTATTCCTTGAAAATGTGTTTGTGAAAACGCAGCCTGAAATGACAATATCGGCTGAATTTGAAATGACGAGATCCTATAGATCCATCATTGTTACCCAACCCAGAGGCCCTGTCTTGTTGAAGGACCCTGAGCCCCCAAAGCTGGTTTTAATACCTACTTAAATTACTGTAAATTAGCATTGTGCTCACATGGTGCATAATCTCTTTAATGTGTATGTTTGAAAGTGCAGGATACATACACAATGCACAGAGGGATGGTGGCGGGGTTGTCAGTTGGGTCCCACAGGTCAGTTTTGCCCCAGGACCCCAAGTGGGTTGATAAAAAAAAAAAAAAAAGACTGGTCAGTTTATCTAATATTGATAGGCGACGTGTCACGGCTCAACAGACAAGGTATGCATATACACTACCCCAAATTATTATATGTGACCCTATGCGATTAAAGCTATGGGGGAGGCTTATGGGTAAAAAACGAAGGTGGGATCCGCATTTTTGTAACGGTGGTTACAGTGTGTCAGCATTATCTCCAGAGACGGTTGACCAGCAGAGGGCGGCAACACGCCCCTCCCGCCTACCCTACCTGCAGAAGAAGACGCCGGCGTCGCGTTTTTTCTACGTGGTAACACAGCGACCGTTGACGTAACGCACGAGGATGGTTTACTCAACATTAAAATAGAGTACCTTGGTGATTTTTTTTTTTTTTTTTTTTTTTGGGGGGGGCGACATACTGTAAACAGAAGTGGTCTTCAAGCTTCGGGGAACGTGATAAATCCGACATGGGTGACTTTTCGTCGCTGGGGCTCTCAAACTGGCTGGTCAAGCAGTGTAAACAGCTGGGAATCAGCAAACCCACTCCCGTCCAGGAAAACTGCGTGCCAGCTATCCTAGAAGGTAAGACAAAGCGGTGTCAAATCTTCGGGTTGAAAACATGTCACCAGGCTGTCTACCTGTAATGTAAATATCTTCTTACCTGACTTTGAACAGCCGGATCAGCGGTCCCGACAAGTAACGCAGATGCCCATTGGAAAAAAAATAATAAAAGTCATTTGAATGCTCAGCGATTACCAGTTGAGGTAAAACCCCTGGAAAGAGCTGAGTACTCAAAGTTAGCGAACACTGTTGTTTTCGTGCCGACAAGATTATATTTATAGTTAATGTTTTTTAGAACTGTTTACTTTGTTTTCAGTGATTCAGGGGTCTTGGACGAGGCTACTTACCTTGAATTTTCTCAAATGAAATACACAATAGTGGTTGTCAACCAAAAATAAATCTAAAGTCGGAAATTCGAAAATGTGTGGCATCAAAGTGTAGCCGAACTTACCAGAAAAACCTCAAGATAAAAAAAAAAAAAAATGCCTTTAATGGTGATCTTCACGGTTTGTGGAATTTTTGCGACAAGCTTTGACGCATAGAAATCATCTTTTTTTTTTCGGTGGAATTTGAGCGCCGGCCATTTCAGGCCATTAGACGAGGAAATAATAAATAATGCCTTGCTGGGTGAAATCCTTTTAAGTTACAGGACTGGTGCCAAAGTAGACCCGGACTCAGAGCAGGTGAATGAAGGTGTTCTGTGTTTTTGTTTGTTTGTTTGTTAACACAGGTCGGGACTGTATGGGCTGTGCCAAGACTGGAAGTGGGAAAACAGCAGCATTTGTGCTGCCAGTGCTGCAGAAACTGTCAGAGGACCCATATGGTATCTTCTGCCTGGTGCTCTCTCCTACCAGGTCAGTGCCCTGTAGTCTCAGGAGGGAAGTTTGGAGACAGAGCTTGACTTCTACACTTTTACATCCAAGGCCGTATTAATTGCGGTAGCTATTATTACATGTAAGCTTCATGGTCCATGTATGGATGGTTCATTTTCCTGTTTATTACTGGCTATGTTAGATCGTGTCTTTTCAGTGGCGTGTGCTAGGGATAAATGTTTTAGTGATCTAAAACAGCAGTGGTAAAGGACAGGCTTGTGTGTCCTTCGGAATAAAAGTTCAATGGCTCTTTGTCTTAAACTGAACCGTCTGAATATTCAGGTCCTTGGCATGTCAGATACACATGAGCCACGGATCTTAAATAATATTTCTGAGATATAAAGAGTCTTATTCCGAACCACAGACCATACCTTAAAGTTAACAGTCAGGATTTCAACACAGGCGATTATCATTTCAGCCCACGAGGACGACACAATACCAACTGTTTTTCAAATAAATCTGTTTCCATCAGATCTGTAATGCGTGTGTTATTGATACTTAAGCTAAGGTGAATAGCATTGTGACCAATATGTTGAATAAATTCCCTCCCATGTTTCCAGCTGATAATGTTGTAAATATGATGTCATGCAGGGAGCTGGCCTATCAGATCGCTGAGCAGTTTCGAGTCTTGGGCAAACCCCTGGGTCTGCGGGACTGTATTATCGTCGGTGGCATGGGTAACTACATACCGTGCATCACTGGAGGCTACAACAGAAGCACGTGGGCTGCTCTGTGAAGTTCTTGCTGTGTCCATGTATAATTCACAGCACCCACATCTAAAATAATGTTTGTTTTGGCTTTAAATTAATAAAGAAACTGCAGTGGATATCAATCAATTTGCAGTCATCAAAGCAGATTTATCCTGTCTATGTGAATAAGATCCCATGTATCTACACACCTCTGTCATGTTGCTTTATAAAGACCATCACTTAACATGGGAACCCCGTTGCTTTAAAACTGTTGGTTCTGTCTGATGGCTCTCCTGTGTGCTGACCTTCTCTCTGCCGCGTTACTGACAGACATGGTGAGCCAGGCGCTGGAGCTGTCCAACCAGCCTCATGTGGTCGTAGCAACACCGGGCCGGCTGGCCGATCACATCCGCAGCTCCAACACCTTCAGCATGAGCAAAATCCAGTTCCTGGTGAGTCCAGGAGTTCTTTTTAAACTCATGTTTATCTCAAGTAGACCAAGCAGTAAATAGTTTGCTAAACTGTGAATAAGCAGTTGTTAATGTCAAAGCACACTCACACACACACACACACATTACTGAGCTGTTTCATTTTTAACCCCTTCGGAGCCACAGTATCATAGACATCTTTAATCGTTTACATGTCTTTTAAACAGCTCACTGACATTAGATTTTGTACAGGTCTTTTAAATTAAAATAAAGTAAAAGTCATAAAAATTTGACATTTGTGTTGGAAGAAACTAGTTCTACGACTGTATTTGTGGGTGTTTGAGAATACTTTTCGATCCACTACTTCCTCAGAAGCTAACTCATACAGTTTGCGATGTTGTGTTTGTGTGTTCGTCAGATTTTGGACGAAGCAGACCGGCTGCTGGAGCAGGGCTGTACTGACTTCACCAAAGACCTGGAGGTGATCCTGAAGATTCTGCCGGCCAAACGGCAGACGCTGCTGTTCAGCGCCACACTCACCGAAACGCTGCAGGAGCTGAAGAAGATTGCCATGAACAAACCTTTCTTCTGGGAGAGCACGTCAGAGTAAGTAACCTGCTGCTCTCAGGCTGTTGACAGGAAGTATTTAGCAAAGTGTCAGTCATGGAGACAGCAGAAAGACCGCATAGGTACGGCTTTGACTCGACAGCATGTTTGGCAGCAAGGCTGGAGATTGCTGCCGTCTTAAACTTTGAGTGTACAGGAGTTCACCTATCTTAAAGAGCAGCCAGGGCCAGATTTAGAAAACCATGTGTGCCTCATTTCAGAAGTATTCTTTGCCTTCAATCTTGGAAGTTACATATGAAACAGGAGCAGCAACTCGGAAGCTAATTTTGAATCTGATCCGAGGCGCAGCTAAAGACTGAAGTGAATTTTTCGCATGAATGTCCTTTGATTTTTAAGCGAGAGTCGTGCAAATAATGGGAGAAAAAAAATGTTAAGTGTGGTTGATTGAACATTCGGCTAGAATTACTACTGTTCAGATGATTTGCAGGGTTCAGATATGCATAGACAGCAGGTTCAAACTTGGGTTCAAACACAAAGCAGAGCAGGAGTTTTGCCTGTGTGGTTGTTTAACTTGACTGAGCTGCAGTGTGGTGAATGCACTCCTATTTATTCAATATTTCTGTTTGCTTCTCCTGTCAAAGAATCCTAACACGGCTGAGACGAGTTAGGTTTGTGTTGTGAAATCAAGTCAGTGATTTGACCACCTTCTTGATTTGGGCAGTTTTCATCTGGCTGAACATGACCACAGCGCAGACGCTATTGGTTTTTTTAACCTGTGTTGCACTGTTAAGGAGATCTCCACTTGTTTTGCACATTTGAATATGAAGGCATCCTGATTTGGTCATTACTATGAGTGACAAAGCATTTAAAAATTCCCCTACCTTTGTTCAACCTGGGCCTGAATCCAGAATGTACATGGAAGTGTGAATCATCATATTGTTGTGACCAGGACACGAACAGTGGAGGAGCTGGACCAGAGGTACATCCTCACTCCGGAGAAAGTGAAGGACGCCTACCTGATCCACCTGATCCAGATGTTCACAGATGAGCATGACGACTGGTCCATCATCATCTTCACCAACACGTGCAAGTAAGAAGCCCAAAAGTGATTCAAAGGCCATATACACTGGGCTCCTGTGCAATCCAGTGACGCTACTGTGATAAGCCTTGCTGCCTTAATGAAACTTATAGTGTTAGTTTTCTGAGAGAGTCTTCCAATATGTTGTTAATACAACTCCACTGGATTGTTATTGGTATTTTGTCAACCTTTATATACAGGTTTGTAAGAGGTGAACAAAATGCTTTATTAAAAATAATGTACCTTTTTGGCTTTTATTGTTAAAGAGGTGAACAGAAATTTGGCTAACAAGATGAGAAAAAGAAATTTCATTCAATCATTTTTTTAAGGCTTTGAAATTTACTTTATATCTTAGTACGATCAGTAGCCAGGGCTGTGTATTTGGTTCGGTTCACGTGAAAAAGCATAGAATTTGTTTTTTGTTTTTTAATTTTTTTTAAATTTTCCCCAGGAATTGCCAAATCCTCACCATGATGCTGAGGGAATTTAACTTTCCAACAATCTCGCTGCATTCCATGATGAAACAGGTGAGACACAAACTTGTTTTCACAGCTCTTAACTGAGTCCATCTCTGTGACACCAGATCAAGCCGCTGCCTGATCGCTGAGAAAGAACAACATCCACAAGTAAACTTCAGTAACGAAGGCTTGCTGGAGGATTTTTTTTTTTTTTTAGGGTTAGGGAGGGAGACACCTCCATGTTGGAAGAATGACAGCTGAAGAAGAGTCTATCAGAATCTGTTTTTAACTGGTCAGTTAAGTTTGCACATACAAAGAATTTGACTTTGCCTTGTTTAAGAGGGACAGACAGACAGATTTCCTCCAATGCATTGACGTGTCTTTATCACCAGCCGTCAGAGCTGCTCGACAAGCTCGTGCTGGAGGTGGAAATCATATTCGTCCAATTAAAGGGACAAAGACAGTAACGTGAAGTGAGCACAAAGCCTTGGCGATAATAGAGAAACAGTTAGTGCAAGGGATTAAAGTGGATTAAACCAGATGAATGGGCCTGCGGGATAAACGACAGCTCTTTATCTTCTCCAGAAACAACGCTTTGCAAACCTTGCCAAGTTCAAGGCCAGCGTCTACAAAATCCTGATTGCGACCGATGTAGCTGCCAGGTAAGAAGCTTTGCTGAGCTGCCGCGTTTCTAGTCCATTTAAAAGCAGCCTAGGAGCATTCAGACAGGCAGCCGCATAATGTAGACAGGCTGCAATCGCGTTGTTCGGACATCCTTTCCTGTTTTTTCTGACCCACAGGGGTTTGGATATTCCAACTGTCCAGGTCGTCATTAACCACAACACCCCCGGCCTTCCCAAGATCTACATCCACAGAGTCGGTCGAACAGCAAGAGCAGGTAATGGTTAACATCTTTTTAGTAGACTTTCCTGTTTCCTGTTGCTTACCTTGCTCAGGAACACCAACACTGATCCTCCAGTGTCCATGATCGACATGCTCTGTGGCATTACATATGTAAATTGAATGCCGCTCATACATGACCAAGTTTTCTTCCTCCATAGGGAGGAACGGAGTGTCCATCACGCTGGTGACGCAGTATGACATCCACCTGGTCCACTCCATCGAAGAGCAGATTCGTAAGTCGCTTGGTTATAAAGACTGAATGTTGATCACAGGAAAATCTTTGTTTCCTTCGTGTCTTTGGTTTAATAGACTGATCCAACTGGAGTGTCTCTAGGACTCAACTTGGCTGTAGGTTTTTGGTGGGTGCAGGGTAAAGATATGCTTTTCTGGAAATGAAGCTGATTGGATGATTGGATTGTAGGTTGTTGTTTAATGGTTATTGTCAGGAGGGCATTCAGAGACAGTGTTATGTGATGAGATCCCAGGCCAGATATGAGGCCAGTATATTGCAATTGCGCAGCCTCTGCCACCTACCAGGCACCTGGAAAGAACTGGAAGTCCTCAGCTTGGGTGGCTTTACGCACACCAGTTTCTGCCCAGGCCTGTGCGCGTGTGTTAAAACATGGTTTAATTACAAAAAGTGGTCCGTTGTGTTTTTACAGAGACAAAGCTGAAGGAGTATCCTGTGGTGGAGAAAGAAGTCCTGAAGATCCTCACGCAGGTCAACATGGCCAGACGGGAGTGTGAAATAGTATGGACGCCTCTTCTCTTCATATTCTGTCATTATCTCACCTCTTGGTGTTAGCTGGATGTTTCCGGTGTTCGGGGCTATATTAATGAGGGATTTCTTCCAAAACTTGAAACCACTTGCTGCTTGTTTTCATAATGACTGACAGTTCAAAGTTCTAAACCATTCTCCGCTCATGGCTGTTGATATTTTTCAAATGGGGATCCAGGATTGTAATGGATGTAATGTTTTGATACCAACCTCTTTTCTGTCTTGTAGAAACTCGAATCAACAGACTTTGATGAGAAAAAGGAGATCAACAAGAGGAAACAGCTGATCTTGGAGGGGAAGGCAAGTTCATTTCTGTTCATTAACAACTATCATAAGTCTTTATGGAACATTTTAACAAAGTCAAGTTTAATGTGTGAACACTACCAAAATGATGCAACACAAAGGGCAAGCTCAATTTATTTTAAAGGCCTCATAGGTTCCATTGATTTTCTAGAGGCCCCAATATGTAACCGTAAATTTTCTGGTAAGAACAATATAATTTGGTCTTAATAGTAGAGAAGCTGGAGGCTAGGTTACCTAAGGACTCTTATCAGTGCGAACAAGGCAAATAAGAATGTAAAATTTGCCTACAGGCAAACATAATTAAAAAAAACAAACATGGAAAATAAAGTTTCTAATGTTTAACTAATAATGAATATTTACTGTTTAAATGCAGTTCTTTAAAAGGAAATGCATTTGGAAATCAACATCTGCTTATAAACTCTCAAATCTATTGTCCCTCAAATAATTTAATAGTTCTTTCTAGAATATTAAAGTTACAGGCCTGTAAATTAAAACTTTACCTCAAATAACTCTGATTCTTTTGATGTGGTACCAATATGTGAGGGACTGAGCCTGACCGTAATAGTCAGCCAGTCATACTAATCAGTGTACAAAGTCCCCAGTGTAGAAACCATTCATCTCTACAAACTATAATGGTGTAGGAACTAATGATTTTGGTTTTAATGAAACGTTAAAAGTGTCCTGTTGCTGATATGTTATCCAACTGCTGTTCCAGGATCCAGACCTAGAGGCCAAGAGGAAAGCTGAGCTGGAGAAGATCAGGAGCCAGAAGAAGAAGTTCAAACAGAAAATCCAGGAGAGCATTGAGAGACAGAAACGTGGACAGCTGAAAAAGAAACTGATGAAGAGAAAACAAATGAAAAAGAAAAAAGCGGCGCAGGCAACGGCGTGAAAACTGCTCAGTCATGTATATACTAGTTTTATTACTGTGCAATATCTGTAATATTTTCATATTTGTCAGCAACTGCAAAATAAAATTCATACCATAAAAACAACTGCTCAAGTTGACAGCCTTTATTGGTTCAGCTTAACAAGGGAATCACCATGTTTTGATGAAACTTCACTGCAAATAAGACTCATTGTTTCAAATAGGTATTTACATCACATTGAGATCTCTAGTCCATTAATTTAATCTCTACCAATTGATGTAGAGTATCAAGGGTTTGGATGCAAATGTTTAACAACTAATCTACAACTGAAACACTTCTTCAATGGTCACTGCACATGTTGCAAATAATCATGGCTCAGTAGATGGAAAAAAAGAAAACACCAAAGCAATAATAGAACGGCAGCAGGTTTTTAAAGCTATAACATTTTAGAAGTTCAGTGGAACTGGTTGATATGTGAAACTAATCCATCGCACAAATGAAAGATTCGCACAATGTCAACAAAAACAACTATTCCTAAGTTAATTAAACATGGTAACGTCTACTTGCAACATGATTGTCACATGTCTGCTGAAATGAGACGCAGGTGAAAAACCAACAGTGGAGTACATTCTTACTGTGTTCAGAAAGCATCTTTCCTGGAAGAGTTACAAAACTACAATTCCTCGGACAGTTCGAGGAGAAGATACAAAACTCTAATGAAAGGAAACGGCGGACGCCTCATTCCTGTTGTCAGCAAGTTGCTACAAAAAACTGATTTTAGGAAAACTGCACAAAATGGCTAAATAACACCCAATTGAACTGAACAACATGATGCACAAAGCAGCAAATCATCTGACGAAAGCAAAGTTTGGATCAACTCAGGGTTCTGGTTCACAGTTCTCCAGGAACAGGGTTTAGGATCCACATAAATCTCAAGAGGAACTCCACAAGGAATTCATAAGGGCAAAACAGCTTTGCACAAATCAGAAGTCCACATAAAAAAAATTCTACCAGCCTCTGTTTGTTTTACTCCACAGAGAAGGAAGGTGGCTTTTTTCCCCATCAGCTCATCCTTTACACAACCCAGCTGCAAAACTCACTGACCTCATCATTACCTGGCCCGATTTTATTTAAAAAAAAACAAAACAAAAACAAAAAATAAATAAAATAAAATAGAGTCCTTTTCTGTGGGTTTCTTGAGCCCTCTGGTGTCTGGAAGGTTTTTTATATGCTGGTAGTTTGATTTTAACTACATTCATGCTTGTGCTGCAGCTGTTTATCTCAAAGTGATTGGTTCTAGGCACTGATTCATGTTTCTCATTCACTTTTCATTTATATCCCTGCCATCATCTCATCAGCGCTGATGGCATTTCCACTGTGTAACTGGGATAAAGTGTCATTTTAATCCACACAAAGAATCCTCTCAGATTCAAATTACAGGGTGTATTCTAGAGTTTCGAAAGATTTCCTTCATAAAGTCGGAATTTTTCAACCCGATTATCTATAAATTTGAAGATTTTGGTCATATGTAGTTTACTTTGTGTGGTGGACTAATATGGCCATCGGCATGGCTATATAGCCAGTGAACATTCGTAAATTCAAAATGCTGTGTGAAATGACAGTGGGTCAAATCTGTGGCCATCTGTTGGGACTGAAAAGACCTCAAGCCACATTGTATCCCTCCCTCTGTATCCCTTCCAATGACCTGAACTTGTTTTCCAAATGTGGAAACTCTCATATCCTTCTCTTCCTCAGCCACCTTCCTTTTCTACTCCTTACCTGTGGTGGATTGATTGCCACGACCGCCTGTAAGCCTCGACTATCATCCCCCCCTCGCCCCTCTTGTTTGGTTTCTTTCACCTCAAGCAGGGATTTGTGTGATGAGTGTGGACAGTCCACAATCCCCTGAGGAATCACTTAATGCATTAAAGCATTCAAGCATTTGCCAATCTAAGTGTACATAGAGTATTTAAAAAAGACATCTGGTCATGAAGCACAGCTGGACATTAACAACCCCTGCTTTCAAAAGATTAAAATAAGGAAAAGCCTTCGCTGAAACATCATATGACACAGAGTTGAATATTCAGTGCTGGTCATGTTTGATAGTTTCGATGACTTTTTTTGCAATTTTGTGCTCTGTGATAAGAAAGGTACTTCAGAAGAAAAACTGTCCCATGATGATCACGATATCAATGGGATTTGCGCCCCATGCCTTGAAAAAAACAGTCTGAAATCCCTGTGCCGCTCCACCACTGACGTGTGGTCGAAACCACCCCGTTATAGACCTTGTGAATGAGCCAGTGGTTCTCAAGGCAAATGAAAGGTATTTCAATTCAAGGCTTTTTTTATATCAGACTCAAGCACAGAAACCGTGTTTGTATTTCCTCTCCGAGAGGGTGTGTCGACCGCTGCTTCTTTCAGAGGCTGCTGAGGGTTTTGGGCCCAGTAAATGATTGTTGGTGCTGCTCTCCTCCCATAATAAACCTAATTTAAAATAGTCTGGGACATCATACGGGTTGAGCAACCAACCGACTTTTCGCATGGGGATTGTGTGTTGCCTGTTTGAAGGCTTTCTGTAACCATGTCCATCCAGGTTTGGAGAACTAGCTCTTCAAATTCAGTTGGGAGGCTCTGATCCTCCTCTGAAGATGAGTGTAAAAACTTTAAGAGCACTCCTTTCTTTCCTGGAGGCTGTGAGGTGAAGAGGGTTGGGTGGATTATTTTGTTGGGAGTTGAGCCTCATTTGGATTCCCATGAGAGACCGTTGAGATCTCTCCCGTTTCCCTCGGCAGCTCGACCACACGCCGCCATCTTCTCGACTTCCCTCCTTCACTTTGCACGGGCATCGGTCCCTGCCTCTTGCTTGTTCACTTGGACTCTTGCCATTTCCCTGCCCATCTGTTCGTGCCCTCCTCTTCTTCTACCCTCTTATTTCTCTCGCTGGTCATTGGTTTGGTTTCGCTATCCCGTCGCTTTCACTCGGTGGTGCTTCGGTTGTAGCAGAGGAAAACAGGTATCCATTTTATGTTTTTATTATTTCCCAGATTAAAAAGCTGATGAACTAAGCTCAGCTCAAGCCTAGCTCCCTTCTTCAAGCATCCTGCAAGACACAAAGCAAGGTTTATTAGTTTGTCCATAGCATATTAAGCGAATTAAAAAGTCAACACAGCTGGGAGAAGTTTGCCCCTCTTTGTTTTTTTTGAAAAAGTGAAAAATTGAACACTCATTACAGCCAAATAACATTTCCAAATGAACCTATAGCTTCTATTTAATGGACGATAGGAATAAATGTCACAAATGTCATAACAATATCCATCACTCAGGTTCATTTTGAGCTTTTAAGTGCCTTAATCTAGGGTTTTGTGACCTGGTATCTACGTCTACTTATCAAAACAATATGAAGCTACAACATAAAAGACTAAAGTCATATGATCAGAACGTGTCAGTCTGCCAAGATCCCTAAAGATTCACCTGAAGCCCGTGGCCACACAATCAGTCAAAAGAAAGCGACATGTTTCTTTCATTGACAACACATGATAACTGAACACCGAAAGCTTTCAGTGTATTATGGTCTTGATTACCCTTGAAGGAACCAATGCGCTACACTACAACTAAAGTAGGTCATCTAAAGTGTCATGTACTTACACTTTAGTACTGTGACAGTCCAGTCACGCCGCCATGCTGGTATGCACGTTCACCCTGGTAAGTTGAGTCCTGGGACAAAGCCACATCGATTTGCGACTTGAACTCATCGCCCAGGTAGCTGTCCTGGACAACAAGAGGACAGAAACAACATTACAGCAGCAGACACAGGAGACTTTTATCACTGAGCTCAGGAGCCGTCCATCTTTTATAATGTAAACCTGCCCCACAGTTTTACTGGATTTGCTGAATTCAAATTATGAACAACATGACCAATGCAACAAAAAAATTATCACTCAATAGGTTCTATACACTATACAAGTGAAAAAATTATTAAAACTTTTAAAATCTGGAAATGAGCAGCAACATTACAAGATCTATCTACAACAAATTCAACAACATACAACTTAACAAGCCAGAAAATAACCTTCCAATAGGCCTTGTTACAGATAAAGACAGTTCCTCTCACAATATGAAGTATAAGATAGGCAAGCAATGATTCACAACGAGGAATGCTGCAAAGAAAAACATGGACTGGACGCAAGAAATAAACTAGTGAGATAAGTGGTAACATTTTAAGGATTAAAAAAGGGACACGGGCCAACTATTCAGTATTTGTGTATTTTCAAAACAAAAAATGTCTGAGAATTAATGTATAAAAATAATTTTGAATAAAAAGTGAAAAAGGACAAATATAACCAAAATCTGAGATATCTGAGATAATGATCAAACATTATTATCATGAACACGTCTTAAATATTTGATAAATCTTCTTTCATTAAGTAGCAGTGATGTAATACCTGGGAGAGCTCTGGCTGGGAGAGGCCAGGCTGGCTCATCTGAGAGGGCTGGCTCATGGAGATGTAGCCCTGTGTCAGCGGCCCCTGGGAGAAGGACTGGGAGGGTCCATCCTGGCTGGCCTGGCTGTTCGGTCCGTTACCCTGACTGGCACCCTGGTTTCCAGAACCACGGACCCTCTGCCGCCCGCCACGCCCAGGCTTGCCCTTCATAGCTCCACGACCTTGATGAAAAAAAGACGAGGACCAAAGTCAAGACAACCATGGTAGCCAACCATTGTTCTAAGGTCACTATAAATTATTTACACTAAACGGAAGAAGAACCCCAGTAAGGTAAGCTTGGGGCGCGCCGGGTATTACTGCTGGTTGACAATAAAGACGGTGTGAGTTCGGTCCCTGTAACCTGACTTTTGGATTGTCAGCTCTTAAGGTGGTTCAGTGGGTTATTTCCGTGCTGTGCTATACCTGCAGCAGGGCCGTTGGTCTGACCCAGGTAGCTGGGTGGAGGCATTGGCGGCATCACCAGGTTGAAGGGTATGGGGATATTCATAGCAGCCATATGACCGGGGCCTGCCCCAATCATCCCAATCTGGTCATGAGTTTGAAAGTACATGTTGGACGGACGCCCGGCTGAAAGAGAATGCACAGAACAAGGCTCATGTCAGTTTTCTATTAAGAAACAAGACTAGGCAAGCCTTTTTTTTTTTTCTGGATTGTAAATGCAGCCAGTTGGTAAAAGAGTTTGTCATTGGTTATTATCTTGAGTCATACCATGAGATACTACAAAAATAAATAACAAATAAATACCAGCATTGCTGCGGTCATATGCAGAGCCAGGGATGAGGGCCTCACGGGCATCGTACATCGCAGTGCTCATAAAACGTCCACCCTGGAAAACACCACAAAGTTGCCATTTAGTATAGTTGCATACTTGACAGATTTAGGGCTGCAACTAACAATTATTTTCACTGTTCATTAATCATCTGACGTTATTTTCTCAATTAACCACTTGGTCTATATAAATTCTATAAAATATTTCCATCTCAATTTCCCTGAGTCCAAGTTAATGTCTTCAAATGTCTTGCTTTGTCTGTCCAGTAGTCCAAAACCTGAAGATATTCAATCTATCATGGAGGACTAAAAAAAAAAAAAACAAAAGCGCAAATATTCACATTTGAGGAGACGGGACTAGTGAATTTTGTCACTTTTGCTTTTAAATGAAATCAATACTCTTGCTGAATAAGGGATGTGGAAAACAGCAGCAAAACAACAGCTCAATTCTCCGTAACAGCTCCATCATTATCAGTTTGTCATCATGTCTTATGATGCACTGTACATCTCCACAGCACAATGAGTGCGCTTAGTTTGTTCTACTTACAGGGTTGATGGTGTTGACCAGCTTGCGGGGCTTGCTGAACTGCATGAGGCTCTCCCTCAGGTTGTTGAGGGGCCCCTCAACCAGGACCTTCTGCTCCTTGTAGTTGTTCAGCAGGTTGTTCCACAGCGGTTGCTTGGAGAGGGCCTTGGGGTTCCCCACGATGATCACACCATACCTTCATTCACGAAAGATACACACGAGTGTGCTAATCAGGGATTGGGTAAAAGTTTTATATTGAAATCACTGTAGAATTTTTTGTGATGATAGCGTCTTACAAATTACTCTGGCGCAAGTTTGTGTGTAGAAATTCCAATAGTCTAATTATTCCTACCATGAACACCTACATAAAATTAACGAAGCAGGCATGTCTAATCTACACTTTCAAGATTATTACAGTGTGGAGCGGATCCTATGGGTGTTCACAGTGCAACAAATCAACATACAGAATTCAACAGCTGAATTTTACACTAGACTTGACTACCTGTCAAGAGTGTCTGATTTGTATGTTTCTTAATTTGACTCTACAAGGAAATCTGAGTAGTTCATCATAAACTAATGAGCTGGCTGTGTGCTATGTCAACTTTATCCAATGTGATCCCTTTTAAATTTATATTGAGGTTTTTACTTGGCTCTGGTCAGCGCCACGTTGAGACGGCGAGGGTCATTCAGGAAGCCGATGCCCTGATGCTCATTGGCACGAACACAAGAAAGGATGATGAAGTCCTTCTCTCTTCCCTGGAAGGCGTCCACACTGGCAATTTCCACTTGCTGCAATGGAACATGACAAAAAAGGGAAAGAGGATGAAATTGCATTGTAAGAACAAGAGAAAACAAGATTTTTTTTCCACAGAGAAAGCAATGAAAACCTTGGTGATTGCTACAGTACGTAATGAGAATTACATGTCCATCTGAAATTGAATGTACTCCCAGCTCTGGCTTTCAAAACAACTATTCCTGAGTTGCCTTTGACTAAGACACACAAACCCAAACTAGCTCAATTGACATTATTTTAAATCTAAAAATAACTTAATTATCTTCTCAGGTGTGTGGGGTACCTGATAGAGTTTGGTGTGCAGGGAGCCGCTGAACTGCATGTACTGGACCAGGTAAGAGCGCTGACCCTCGTATGGGGTGATGATGCCGATTTGGTCGGGTTTTGCTCCAGCCTTCAGCAGCCTGGTGGTGATCTTCTCTACGTTGGCAGCCTCCGTCCTTGAAAACACCAGCAGGGAAAATTACCTCTCTATTTAACTGGAGTAGACTAATGTTGGTTACAACTGCAAATCAAGCCCATTGTGCATCAATATTTGCATGCCCTGCATAAGGTTCAGGATGATTTTACTTGCTAAAAGAGCAAATAAATGAACACAAATTGGTTTAAGTGATGGTTATGTAACTTTCACTGCACTGCTAAACTTGAAGAAAACCCATAACAAAAAGCACATAACAGCACCAGTTTAATCTTTTTCTGATGGAATACTAGCCCACCTCAACAAGGTCCGTTTATGAAATTAAGATTGTTTTTAAGAAACCGTTATCCTGATTGAAATCATTCCTCTTTCTCTGTTCTGTGGAGGTGAACCTGGCATTCCTGTTTATCATTACTGAAAAGGGGAAGGCTTTCTTCTTCATAAAAATATACCTTGCAACTATTTAAACCTGTCATGCTGGTCTTGATGTGAAGGCTATGAGCAAGCACCTTTACCAGCCACTGCATTCAACGCATTTTGTATATTATAAATGAATTTAGATATTTCAGTTAAATTACGCAAAGTAACCCAAGAAAATTACCTGTTGAGGTAGGAGGTTCCAGAGCTGGCAATCTCCTCCTGGCCCTGAGTCACGTAGAAGAACATGGGCTTGTCCGGCTGTGGCCACTGGAAGTCAAAGCCTTTCTTAATGCGGTCAGCTGGGGAGAACAAGGAAATGTTGCTATGTTTTTAGTCTTTAGAGGAGTTTGTAGGTCTTTTTACCTAGTAATGTACCAGCTAAAGTGAATATTAATTTGCCCCTCCATCAAACCAGATAATGAAGTGCTGAATCTTGACATACCTGCAGTGACACCATTTTGCAGGGAGCCCTCATAGAAGATGTTGGAGGGGAAGGCACTGAGAGCCGGATGCATGCGGTACTGGACCTGCAGGCGGATTGGCCGGATCCCCAGAACCACCAAGCGTTCAAACAGGGACTGGGACAGACCTGCCTTGGCCGCCTTCTTACACATTACCACAGGACCCAACTGGCAGTGGTCACCCACCAAAATGAGCTGGGAGGAGGAAAATGAGTCACACAAGTGTAACATGTGGGTTAATATAACCGCATAATGCAAGTTTTGTCTCTGGATGTTCAGGACAAATCATATTGCATATCTTAACAGTTATAATTCATATTGCTAGCCATACAAGATCCTTCACATTTTAACAAAAAAAAAAAAATCTGATATGTGGTGACAATGGCAGGTGCTCATGTTCCTATGACATTCTTTTTTATTTTCTTATTGACATGCTATTATTCCCAAATGTCCGTTCCTGCTGCAGTGCCCTGATTAATCAACAGAGAGCAATCAAGTTCCTATAGTGTTTAAAAGTTTTTTTTCTTTCACTGTCAAATTATTGACAGATGCTATCAGTCAAAGATGATATTGAGCTATTCAAGTGATATTTGAATATCAACAAACTAATAATTTGTTTAAACATTATACTGTTGACATCTCCAACATTATAAGTTCACTTGGCAAAAAAGTGTGTGTACCTGCTTGGCTCCCAACACCACAGGGACCATACACTCTGGCTCGGTGGCCTGGGTGCTTTCGTCAATCAAGATGGAGCGGAACTGCATCTTGGCTAGGCGGGGGTCTCCAGCCCCGACACAGGTGCAGCAGATCACATCGGCATTCTGGACAACAAAGAGGAAGATAATTTACAATTCTCAAACAGAAGAGGGAGCCAGGACGTTGTGGTGAAACACCAAGGTGTCTCCTACTGTGATTATATGACAAATAATCATCATGTCATGTGGTGTTGTTTCTTCATTAATGTTACAAACTCAGTTGTGTACTGCTCCAACAAAGCAGAGAACACAGATGAGAACAGAATAAAACAAAAATGAGATTAGTAACAAGCTTCCTGGTTATCACAGCACCAGTATGGAGATGATCATAGCAATGATCAGAATGAGTTTTGACTACTTGTCTGAAACTATTTGTTGTAGTAGCAATGACTGTAGACGACCGCTTTGTAAAACTGATAACTCCCAGATGCAGTGACAGGAAACCATTCACATTGACAACACTTTGAGTTTCAACCTTAAGCTGTTTTGGTCTAACACTTCGAAGATCCTCCTCACCATGAGCAGCTCCCTCTCAGCAGTGCGTTTCAAAGCCCTGTAGCGTTTCTCATCCGCAGATGACAGCTCACCAGTCTCATCCTTTAGCTGCTGTAGTTTCTGAAGCTCTGGCATACTATGCGGATAAAGACACATCAGGGTGACTACAGAGACCCTGACTACATTTATACTGGTAGTTAAAAAACAATGCTAATCTGTGATCTAATTACTCTGTATCACATGCATCCTGCAGTCGTGGCAGCCTAAGGATAAGAGCTATTTGCTTATGTCTGCAACATTTCAGGCTCAGATCCTTACAAACAGAAATCATGGCTCAATATTCACAGCTGTCAAGTTAAATATAGACAAGTCATCTGTTTTAAAAAATTCAGTTGCAATTGTTGGAGGTCTGAAGGTCTATGATTAGACATCAGATTTTATTCTGTTTGAGCACTTGTCATCTAGATGTGCATTAAAACTAATAACTAATTTACAAAGAGATAGAAAATTAAACTGCATATCCCAAAGGACATGCTTAAGGACCCTGTTTGCCAAGTTTTGAGTATGAATCTGGAAACCATGCGAACTTTGAAGTCAAAGTAACACAAGAACAATATGGAAGTGTCTGGAGGACTTAATTTCCCTACATGCCACTGACCTGTCCATGTTGCTGATCTGATTGTGCAGAGCCAGAAAAGACACTGGTGACTCAATGGCCTCCCGACTCTTGGCACACAGCCTAACAACCTTCAGCCCAGTCTTGTCAATCTTCTCAGTTAACTGGTCCACAGCAATGTTACTGGGAGCACACACCAGAACTGGGCTGCAGGACGCACACATATATGCATCATAGAGGGTTAGTAGAGAAACTGGTAAAATAAAGTTGCTGGAATGACAAAAACTGTAACGTGCTATTTTTTTGAGTATGTAACTATAAAAATCTTTTTCTTACCCGTTGCCCTGTCGGGACAGGTGATAAACGATAGTTGCAGAGGTGACAGTCTTCCCAGTGCCGGGAGGACCCTGAATCAGACTGAGAGGCCTCTGTAGCACTGTCTTCACAGCGTACACCTGAACATACAAGCAAGACAGAAACAAAACAGCGCAGGTGAACTGTCACAAATACAGACATCAAACCTCTCTTAAAATGTCTATCCTGTTATAGAATCCCCATAATCTGCACTGTATTCATCCTTGTTGCAACAATGATGTGAGATCTAAATTCCACATTAGAGCCATAACAGATAACATGTTTTGCCTGCTTAATGAAAGGCTTGCCCTACCTAACGGAAGTCACAAGCCTCCTCAAGCCTCAAGGAATGACAGAACAACAACAGGAACCAAAGGGACTCCGTTTAGTGAGGTCTGACCTGTGAGTGATTGAGGTCAGGCAGGCCCTGAGCAGTGAAGCGCTTCGGCAGCTGGCACTTGATGGTGACATCCTCCACCTCATGTCCAAGCAGTTTGTGGTAAATGTAGCCAGACACGGAGGTCTCGTCCACCGCAAACGTTTTCAGGGCGCTTTGCATCCTACAGCGACACAGACACAAATGTCAGTCACGATCACTTATTTGTATCATCAGGGAACCTCTGACCTTGCCACAAGAGTGAATCTGCGTTGACATCTTTACTTCACAAATGTAAGATTTACACAAAATGATCTCCTGTAAACACTGCATATTTAGCTCTGTGCACTGTGTGCAGGAGGGGGGAAAAAAAATCTTATTACTTCCTGTAATGTGGAGTAATATTGTGACTTAAAAGCAATAAAATTAGATGTTCCCATCACATCTGGAATTTAAGGGGCACAAGATTCCTGCCTACCTGTCAAAGGAAGTGGATTTCCACACAAAGTCCACCTGGAAGTTGTGGGGGATTTCCACAGGTGCTCCAACGCTGCTCCGCAACTCGATGGCAATTTCATCCCCATAGTCTTTAAACACAGGCTGTTAAGGAAGCCCAGCATTGTCTGTCAATTATATCTAGTAAATCGGGGTGGATGGGGCTATGTTGTCTCTACTAGTCTTTTATAGTTAGATTGTACACTTCCATCTGGATTAGTGCCAGTTTTGTAAGCCAGACTTTAGGACACTCTAATGCAATGGACGATCAACTGTTAACAGCGTAAAGGATACTGTCAGGGACTTTGATGACATGGCCAATGCCTTTCCACAGTGGGGCCATGTCTCCCTTGTACCGCAGGCAGATTTCGTCACCTTGCATCAGCCGCATATCTGAGATTGATAAAAAAGACACGAATTAGAAACTTTTCTATGCTAACAATGACCTACAAATAAACTAAGGAGGGTGAACTACTGTGCACCTACAAAACAGCACAAAACCCCACTACAAAAACAGAACAAAACCAAGCACACATGCCACCAAAAGATGCAGGGTTCAGGGAGGCTGCGTGCAATTCTGAGGACTGAAGGGGGATGGGGAGGGGCTCTATCTGCACCACTGAACCACGGGGAGGAAGTCAAGCTCAGAGAATTACCACCTGAATCCGTCTTGGGCAGTGTGAAATAGGCAATCCGCTTTTTATTCAGCCCCAGGTCCCACCTGACTGTTATATTGTCTTGGGTCTGCAAAAGAAAAGTAATAAAATAAATGTATCATCAACTACTAATCTGTACGTCAAAAGTACTATATAGTATCACATCACTGTGACATTATTCCTGGAACTCTAGATCACAGCTGCAGTGGAGTAAGTGCATCATGTGCACCCATTTTAACAGTCCAGTGTGATCACTGCACAAGATTAAAATAATCCTCACTGTACATGTAAAACTATGAGTTGGATTAATGGGTTTTTGAGGAGAGTTTCTATATCACTCAGAACCTGACTCACATGTTAGATGACCATGGACATCATTCTATAAATTAAATAGTCTCCAATTTAGAAATGGTGCTCAGGTACCTGGGACTCCTTAAGCTTCTTGTCGTAGTCAGCCTCCAGTTTGACCAAAGGGCCAAAGATGTTTTGGTACTGGTAGGCGTCCTCGTAGCGCAGCAGCACATGCTGGGGTTCCTCATCCACTCCAGGTTTCTCCAGGTCTTCCAAGGTGGCGGTGGGATTGTCCTATGAGGAAAGTCACGGCAACTATCAATCCTATGTACATCACACACTCTTAATCCACAAACAGATTCTACTTTCACTGGCAGATGCCTCTTAAAACTAGTATTCAACAGGTAGATACCAATCTTGCTAAGCAACTGTCACTGACAGCCCTCTAGCCTGTGCTAGTCACGTTAAGTTCATAATCTTCTTGTTACAACACTGCTCTGAATAAGAAACCCCGGAGAAAAAGCCTCCAAGCATGTCAGGTGCATACCTTCCAGAGCTCCTCCAGCTTGTTGATCTGCTGGGCAGTGATCTGACGGGCTCGAAGCTGCTCCTGCTCTGATGGGATCTTCACCAGCCAGGACAAAAAGCAGCGATCCTGGATCAGTGGTTGCCACTGAGAGCTGTCCCAGTTGATGTCTTTTAAGCTACTCTGGCTGGCACATGGCTGCCTGCATGGAGATACAAGGTTCAGAAAGACAGAAACTTAGAAACATGATATGAATCAGTACAAGCTTCTCTGCTTCTAACTAACTCATCAAAGATGTAATGACATACATGTTGGCTGCTAAGTAATAAATTGCCAAACACTAATGCAACGAAATGTTTAAGTAACTTATAATGTTACAGTTACACAATCTGCGCACCAGACAGCACTGACAAGTTTATTTCTAAACTGTAAAATGTTCTGCTCAGTATATATTTTAGTCTACTTTAATAAACAAATTTAAAGGTTTCTTATTGGTCAGGCTTTAGTTTTAGTCATATAAGCACAACGGCCAATTTAAATAAATAAATAGATACAAAATTGTATTTGATCATTATGTCATACGCTTGATCTGAATTTAAATGGTTACTTTTTCACAGCTGTTCTGGAGCAGGGCTAGCTTTATGCTTAACTAAAAAGGTTTATTCTCATTATTCTAACTTTCTTTTCTTCTTAAGTTTTCACTGTCTATCGCTGACAAGGCAAAGTTTTGTTTCGCTGCCATAAACATTCATAAACTTGCTAATATTCCCACCTCGCTGACTAATCTAGTATTTCAGAGAGGCTGCATCAGTTTCCGGAGCCTCAGAATGCATAACAACTCATCCAATGTAAGGACTGAAACCTGAACAACTGATAGGAGATAAACGTCCTGTTTCAAAGCATGAATTTGAATGTTTTGCTTTCAGTTCATGCTCCAGGGTAGCTTATGAGAGGTTCAAAGCTGTTGTCAAGGACACTCTTGACTGAACATACTGGATTTGTAGGCATTGGTTACAGTCTATGTTCTAAGCTTCTGCACCGCTAGCACTTACCTGCAGAGTAACACCACCACAGAATCGGCCTTGGCCGGGATGAAGCCCAGGAGGAAGACGTTGCGACAGCCGCAGTTGTAACACTCGAGCACCGTCTCGCCCAGTGG
Organism: Xiphias gladius; assembly: GCF_016859285.1. Classification (NCBI taxonomy): domain Eukaryota; kingdom Metazoa; phylum Chordata; class Actinopteri; order Istiophoriformes; family Xiphiidae; genus Xiphias; species Xiphias gladius. The sequence continues at coordinate 10,530,993 of NC_053405.1, forward strand.
CCCATCTTTATGCAGCGTCACTTCTTTGCATTTGGCTCTCACCAAGTGGTTCACAATGTGGCTTGAAGTAAGAGAACAGAAGTCAGATGATTATAAATAAATATATGAATGAATGAATGAATGAATGAATGAATAAATAAATAAATAAATAAATAAATAAAGACACTTCAATCTGTGGGACACTACTTGCTGTAGCACTGCAGCAGGAATCTATTGATAGATCAAATAGTATATTGCCTTACAGTACAAAAACAGGACAGATACTGTAGGCCATTCACAGTCTTAAAATAACATTGTAAATGGGTTAGTGTATTGCAAATGTCAACAGCTGAGAGTAAATAAACTTGGGTTAGTTAACCACGGTTTCCTACCAATGCAAATACAATGAAAAGGCTTGTTTATACTACATCATGAAAATCTCTCTTTATACGCACATCATCTGCCTGCCACAAAGCTGGCCAATTGTAGTGTAGGTAATAAAGTGTTTAATTACAATTGTACTGTGAAAATTTAATAAAAGAAAAACCCACACTTGTTTGTTATTCTGATTAAAAATAAATAAATAAATAAATAAATAAAAATCAATTTATGGTCTGTCTTAATAGCTTTATGTTCTGACACCTATATGTGAGGTGATAAGATGAAGAGGAATTCGATTACACACCTGCCGGATGTGTTGCCACGTCCATTACAGAACCACTTCTTGCTGGTATTGCAGTACACCACACACGCTGGATCGTGGATACCACAGTAGCTGAAAAACATATCAAAACACCATCTGAATTACTGCACTATTTAGTAAAAATACTGTATGAGTACAGGAAACACGGCAAACACAAAGCAATGCCAAACTGACAACAGGCTGAATTAGTGGCAGTGTCAGAGGCGGTTAGCATTTTGTATCGAACATGTGTTTAAGAAGTCCAAAAGTAAACATGAAATTCAATGGAGTCATGCACTGTCCATACAGGCAAGACTCTTACATGTTTCTGGTTTAATTTCTAAAAGGCGATTGTTTGTTGAAAACTTGATGTTTTCCAAAATTACTACAAGTTACTCATGTTCAGTAACTTGCAAATAAAATGAATGTGTTATTGTAAAAGCTAATTTATGACTGGAAAATCTGACTTTCATTAAAAAACACTCCTAGATCTGTTTAGGGGACTCTATCCTAGCCACAACAACTATCCCAAGGCTGGGAGACAATCAAATATTAAATGCAGTAATAAAATTTAACCCTCTTTTTTCTAAAGACAATACCTTTACCTTGCAAATTTCTCAATAGTGTCTCGATTTTTTTCCGCAAGCAACTTTTGCCATTTTACACATGTGAATATTACTATATATGAAGAAGAGGTGCAATGATTAGTAAATTAATTGATCTATTTTGTCTAATATATTGTCTATTTTAATAGTCAATTTATCATTTCAGCCATTTTCTCCATCAAAAAAGCTAAGCATTCCCTGGTTTCAGTTTCTCAAATGTGAGGTTTCTCTGCTTTTCTTTGTCATATATGATATAGTAAACTGAATATCTATAGTTTTTGTACTCTTGCTGTAAAATTTGTTTTAGATGCTTCTTTGGGATGTGGGAAATTATAACAGGGAATTTTCTGATACTGTATAGACAAAATTACTAAAAGTTTAGTGAAAAAAAAAAGATAAATCAATAATGTAAATAATTGAAGCTTTGATAGCATACTCTGCCTATCAGAAACGTAAGTGTTAAAGAGGATATTGAACACTGAACACTATTTGTGGTGTGCAACATCAAGGGCCACAGAGACAATAAGTACTATTAAAACAGTTTTGTTCAATCACCATCAAAGAAAAAAACCCAAAACGAATGCAGTATAACAATTTATGAAGTAAAATGAGCTAAAACAAATGCAGTTTAATACAACAGTCCAGCAATAAATTCTCCCTTCATGAAAGTTTGAATGTTTAGTTAGTGTTGAAACTCTTTTAGAGAGGTGTTGATTCAACTTTATGATCGTTTTTGGAGGCTGCAGTTTGTGGTGCTTTTGAATTGTGTGGCATTATAAAAGGACAAGTGTCTGTATTATTTTGGCCACCCCATTTATGTCAATGAGGGTAGACTAAGTAACAGACACATCTCTCTGTATAACACAATACAGTTCAAAAGCAGCACAAATTACACCCTTTAAAATGCTCATAAAGCTGAAGGAGGATTTAGTGCAGGACTGTTGCATTAGTAGTACACTGTCGCCCTGGCGTGGTGCGGCTCCTGTCAGCGTACCTGCATGCGTGCACAGGCAGGTCTTTGGTGTAATATGTGTCTTCTTCATCCTCCTCAAAGTTGAGCTCGGCCAACAGCTGGCTGGCTTTGGCCACAGAGTCATCTACTCCACCGTTGTGAAGACCCTCATCAGGACCATTTATCTGCAGCACAACACGAAATTTACCAAACAAACTGAATGCTATAGATTAGCAGCTAGCGGCTAGGGCGCGGAAAAGCCAGTTGCTTAACTAGAAGTTGACAGGTTGTCACTGCTCTTCACGCTAATTTTGGTTATTAAAGTTGCATTTCTGACTCTGAACAGTTCAAAACAAACGCTCTAAGACAACTAACATTACTTTGGGAGTTAAGTTAACGGGCTTACTAGCTAGCAGCGAGCTAACGGCAACAGCTAGCTAGCGTGAAGCTAGGCAACGCTACATCCAATAATAGCGGGCTAGCAGGTTAGCTAACTGCCGCTAACGCAAGTAAACCACGCTTTATCCTGCCTTCCTGTAGAATTTCAAGCCTCAGACCTGGGTGTCCAGTTGGCTCTGGGTCTGGCCTTGAGTTTGCGTCTGGCTGGGCAGGGTGAAATCGGTGAAATCATACTCGGAGCCCTGGGTATCCGCTCCGAGCAACTCCGCTTCCTCGGTGTCCAAGAAGGTGAGGGTCTGGGAACTCGGCCCGTACGCCTCCACGCTCATCTCGACTCTCAACTTTCGCTTTACTGAACGATTTCCGGTGTTCGCCTGTTGATGAACTAAGTCCTCACGGTATTTGTTTGTCGGTAACCCGTTTAGTTGCCGATCCTGAGAGTGTGAATTTGAACCCAAACAAAAAAATGGAACGGATCAGAACCTCGAAAGCTCCGGCAGGTCCAGCAGAGACGGCGACGGACTCCCTACGCCGCTCAACGTGTGACGTTTACGGTGTCGGCTGTAGCCCGAGACCGGTTAATCGATAAGGAGCCCTCACTCTGATCTTTTTCCGGAAATCAAAACAGAATCATGAAACACTGCAGGGAAAGTGGGGAAAATACCTAGTACAAAGTTATCCCCCCTCCCTAGTATTTTATTGATTTTGCCTTTTGTAAGGGACAAAAAAATATAATGTTGCCACTTGTCACTGAAGATAGGTGTTGATGATTCTGGCTGTATGTTTCTGGTTGTTGTCATGCTGCAGAATTAATTTGAGACCGATCAGACGCCTCCCTGATGGCATTGTGTGATGGATAAGAATCTAAACATTCGAATGCCTAAAACTGTGCAGTAATGTACAGTAATGTATCCATAGCTATATCAATAGCCCAACCTCTGGGAGGGAAAAACAATTCAGTAATTAAATGAATGAACCGGGTGTACTCCGTTTAATTTTCAGCATTCGAAAACAGAGAGAAATACACAGATTCGTCATTTTCTAACCACGATCTGCTCCTAATCATCACCTCAAGCCACTGTGTTCTTCAAAGCAAAAATACATCAGAGGTCGACAAACTCCAAATCATTATGTAACTCAGCGCTGGACATGTATTAATACAACACACAGAAATACGATCAAACATAGGATACGAAAGATCAACATCAGCTATCTATCCAGATCTTTTTTTATGTTAAAAATATTTCTCCATTTTAAAGTATATTTCTCTAAACAATCTCTGACTTCGTAAGACCCGTGTTCGTATGCAGGCATCCTGCCAAGCTCTGTAAACCAGTCCTGAAATGACTGGGGGGGGCCCTTACGATTCCCAAACATCGCAGAGTCCTCTGCCTCCCTATCATAAAACCCGTATGAATCCAGTCTGATCCGGCAGATTGGGCCACCTCTTTGAGGGGGGGGGGGTCTCTAATACATCTCAATTTGGATTAAAAAAAAACAACCTCATTATCTCCTGCATGAAGTTATGAATCTGGTGCCGGTATTTCTGAACTACTGGCCATTCCCATACTACACGTCACGTTCCCTGCCAGAAAAGGCCGACGTCGTCCCTCCTTGAAGAAAAAAAAAAAAAAAAAGAAAAAAAAAAGTTTGTTTAGAGCAAGTCACGCATCGCGCCATGGCGCCGCAAAGGCATACCTTCAAATGACGCGTGGCGTGGACGCCTTGCGTGATTTCCTTTGCTCCCGAACAGTAGACTTCCAGCGTGTTACTTTTCTCATACTAGGCGCCGAAACAGCATGGCACAAACACGGAGGCCTTTTTAAACACCCTCTCTATAGAATAAAGTCGTGACACGTGTTTTGTGATGGAGGAGCTACGAGCACGTGCGAGCAGGAGTCCGGCCAATTATTGTCGACAGAGTGGTGCTTCATTGTCACATCGACGATCTTCGATTAAGGCCTTTTATGCCGACTACCGACGGTGCCTTTGCGCAGATGACAAGTCAATTACGTGCCTTCAACAGGCATAACTACTGAGTGGTGGAAAAAATACAAAGTTGAAATAACAGACGCAGCGACATTATTTGTAATCTTTTAATTCTCTTTACTTCGAAGCCTTTCCTTTTACAAAGCCCAAGATTACTTATTGTAACAGTGCTTTGTTAATGTCAGAAGCAATAGAAGGACCCCTTTTCAGAGGATACTCCCTAAACAGAGGAACTTGCAAGAAATCACAGAGCCATAATGTTATTGTACAACAGAGCACACACCGAGATAAAAAAGTATTCTTGAGGTAGCCACACATTTGACTGGACAGCATCAGTATTATATCTATGAACTGACCACTGAGCATTTTTAAGGCCTTTTCATAACACACATAAACAAGAGCAAGGCACAGGAGAGAGTCAGGGTCAGAGGTCACCTCATATGTAAACTTGAGGCTTTCACATTTGAGAGCGGACATTTTAGGGGCAGCTCCTCCACAACCATTTCACTCTTCAGCACTCACAAAGCAACACAGTAAAATACCAGCACCTGCAAACTCAGATCTAAAACCTGCCCATCAATAACTCCATAAGAGAGTTTTAAAACCACATAGCCAAGACAAAGTTCAGTTCTGTTCACGTTACTATTCCAGGACGCTACTTTGTGGTAAAAACCGTGATACTGAATAGCAATTAAAATGACACACACTGCTAAAAATAATGACAATTAACTCAGACTCACTGGCACCAACTTGCTTGACTCAGGTAAAAGTTTAGTTTTCTACAACTAGCTATGACAGCCTAAAACTATATCCTTGTTTCCCCACAGGCAGGTAGTTCTGTTGCGGATACACAGGGTGTTGAAGTATGGAAACCATTCAATGCTAAAATTTCTACAGAAACTTATAAAAGTGGAGCTGTGTTGGGTGGTGTGGGCTGTTGTCAGCGATGACTCAGCCGCCAGGGAAATGCTGGTCAACACAGTGAAACAGAGAAACCAATGAAAAAAAAAAAAAAAAAAAGATTAAACAGAACATTTACATCTGGGAGTAGCACCATCACAGACACACTGAAGGAATATGCTGCGGATAAAGCATAAGTCACCTATAACGCATATCTCACATGCATAACTATAACTAATTGGGGGAAGAAGTCAAAAAAGTTAAAAAAAAAAAAAAATGGATGTGTGGATGTCTGGAAAGCTACATATTTCAAGTTAAAGTGACTGAAAAGAAAAATACAAACATTCACATTGCATGAAAAATGCTGTCCGTGTTCCAGATTAAGTAAAAATGAAAAACAAAACAAATATAGAAAAAAAGAAAGTGCTGCAGAAATAAAAGTCCAGACCCAACTCTGACTGAACTGACAGTCCAACTTCATCAAATCAAATCCTCAGGTAAAATAAGCAACTATGTCTGATTCAATGAAGGGAGCAAAAGAAAGCTGTGCAGCCATAATTGAATTTTGACAAACCCACAACATGAACTTCCTGAATCGACAGACTTGAGATCTGTAAAATATCATTGCACAGCCGGGGGCCAGATCACAGTGAGGTGAATTTGGGGTTTTTCTGTCAGAATTGGGCCAACAAACTGGGGGAAAATGAGCTGGAACCAACCCGTTCCCTGATTTAAATAACCTTTGTAAAAGAAGGTAAATTTCTTTGAAAAACTTCTTATAAAGAAAAAGGACTCGAGAAACAATTCAACATCAAATGTGAAACAGCACAGTTAGGCTCTAGAGCAGCTGGAAAAAAATATCTGAAGCAAACTGAAATTAGCAAACACAGTTTACTGCTAAACATTTCTACTTAAACCATAATGTATCATGTACATTAACCATCTATAGATATTCAGGTGTAAACACCTGTTGACTGAAACATATATATTGTGACAGAGTGAAATTCAAAATTTGAGGATGAAGCTTTACAGAGTACATTTAAGGGTTTTCCCAAATGTGACTTCTATAACTATTTCAATAACCCTAACCCTATAAGGTGCAATAATAGAAGTCACTTTTGGGGCTATAGGTTGTAATATCTGCTACATTACAGACCATATGGTTCTTCACTGTATCTGCATATAAACAAATATGAGCAGCACTCTGCCGCTGCATTTCCTTAGTGAACTTAATTCCCAGAAGTTAAACTCCAAAGCCAGAAGGTTTCATGTTCCTTGGAAGTGGGACAAAAGCTTATGTTAAAATGTGATCAAGGGTTGTCTTCAGACTCCCATTTTATCCTCTCACCATCGGGAGACATCGAAACATAACTGAATCAGGCTTAGCAAAACAAAACGCAAAACCCTAAGACAAGGATAAGTGAACACGGGAAACATCCTATATGCTGAAGTGTTCATTTTGTCCAAGTGAAGACAACAATTATAAAAGAAAGAAGTTTGGCTAGTTGTGGTTAAGTGCAATTTCTCTGGTGTGGTGAGGGCTGGAGAAGCTGGTTGGCATCTGGAGGTCACTTAGTGGAAGTGCTGCTGGCAGTGTATCTTTTCCTCGGCCTGGGCCAGAAGCTCCAGCATCTCTTGGATGATGGCCTTCAGTGCACGACCCAGGTCTTCCCCGCTGTAAGGCTTTCCAAGAGGAGGCACGTGGATGAAGGCAGAGCGACCACGGCTCAGGTACAGAGACGTGTAGTAGGTGAAATCACAGAGATATCTGTCCGGGAAGAGAGCAGAGCATTGGATGAATGGATGAATGGATGAATGAAGGGCCTGTCTCTTAAAAAAATTAAATAAAAGCTATTTTCTTGACACATCCTGGACGTGCTTTAATCATGCATTCCTTATTGCATTTGGAAGGACTCACCAATAACTCAATTATGCTATTCTCCAGTTTGTCCAATGTGCACACACATTTATTTTTAAGGTTCCCCATTTCTGCCAGACATATGAGTGTTGTGCTGACAAACATACTGTATAAAAATCAGTATAACTATGTAAAAATCACTATTTATGGCATCACCGTAAGTGAAGTCTCCATAGATAGATGAGCCGCATCCAGGAGCATACAGTGATACTTTATGATATCATTTTTACTGAGGACAGATCAGATAAAGCTATCGTCGCTCATGTTGCTACTGTAGCCTGACCCATATCTCAGCCTGGCAGATTCTAGCTTATCACAGATGTGTCAATATCAGCACGGGTGTCGGCCAATAAGAAGCAAGAAATTTTAATACAAACATGCCAAAGATACACTCAGCTGCCAGTTTATTAGTTCGACGTAGCTGAAAATAATGCGTCCTAATACAACAGCCCTGCAATAAATCCTCCATTCATGAAGGTTGTAATGTTCAGTTTGTGTTGATTCAACTTGATGATCATTTTGGAGGACGGAGTGCTGTTGAACTGTACTGCATTATAATAATGCAATACAGTTCAATACAGTGAATTATACAGACACACCTCTCTGTGATGCAACACAGTTCAATGTCACAACATCAACATTACAAACTACAACCTCCAAAATGATCATAAAGTTGAATCAATCCTCATCTTCCTTAGTTTTAGCTAGGTGTTCCTAATACGGTGGCAGCTTAGTGTATGTTTGAGAAAGTGTGAAAAGTGTTGCCATTACACAGTTTATCCACCAGAGTGCACTGTTTGTTATTGTAACTTTAAAATGTACCACTCTCGATTGTAAATTTAAAGGGATGCTTACCAAAATTTTTGTTTATGTTATGTGTTTAGTCCTTATATGTTAAAAAGTGAATATTGGCCATTATATTGTTATCGGATTTTTCATCAGATACTTATACATTAAAGTATTTGTCTCAAAAAATTGTGCCCCAGGCTTCATTAACATATATATAAAAATTATTTATGGGCAACATCATTTTAATGATAGGGTATGGTCATTATTATTATTAAATTGTGTTCAACGTTTTGCAAATTTTTTTTTTTTTTTCTAAATTTTCTGCACTGTAGTAGTCCCCCAATAAATACAAAAGTATAGATAAACTAGATCAAACGTGGGTTAAAAGTGGTGATATGTTCTTTTAAGATACGGTACCTGCAATGGAAAGAAGCATCACTTTGTATTATTTAATGTATGGATTACTGATTTTTTTTAAATGGTAATTTGCTACTTGGATACTTCATTTGCACAGATTGAATAGTTTTGAGTTCCTTTTAAGCAATAGTATATCCTATGTTTACTCCAGACTTTGTTGCCCTTAGTTTTACCTCAGCTGTCTGTCACACTGTCATACAAAACAGCCTCTATCCTACACAGCTGAAGCATGTGGTCCAGAGGTGAATGGCAGAACAAAAGCTGATTCTACTTAGAAAAACAGAATTACCTTCCGGCGTCTTTGGAGACGGACACAGTTACTCCCAGTCCGGAGGCGGTCACTCTCTTGCAGACTGATTCCATGTCAATTACTGAATCAATGCAGTCTGGGCCTCCCACAATGCAACACTGTGAATCAGGACAGAAGCTGCTGTTGTCCAGACCCTTGTAGCCATGATTTCTGCCACACTTCTCCAGCGTGACAGTGGTGGCCATACCCGAGACTCCAACATGAACAACCAGCTGGCAAATAAAGGAAACAATAAGAACACAAAGTCAGAATTACTAAAATATTACTGTCCCATAGCACAAATGAATCACAGGATATCTGTGCCTGCTCCTTTCACTCCTTACATGTAGCTCACTTACACCTGAGTGTTCGTGGTCCAAAAAATAATCTGTGGCTATTTTAGGTGAACCTGAAATGGTCAAATTCATTGGGCACTAAACACATCTGAACACAAGGTGAAACCCAAGTACAAATTTTCAAAGTTTATTGCCCTCATAGGGAGCCTAGTGTCAAAGCCAAACTCAAGTCCGTCATTTGTTGCATAATTTGATAATTGTATATCCTTAAATTAAATGCTGCATGCATTCCTCATATTTCTTACTATCAGCTTGTTCACAGGGCCTGTCAGATCCAATTATAACTTACATTTGCCTTTACACAGACCTGAGACCTGTGGCAGTAAAACCTGGCCTAACCTGGAACTGAGGCAGGCAGTTCAAAGTAGAGCAATGTGACCAGGTCACCACCAGGTTCTCCGCTTACCAGTGGATGATACTGCTTCCATAATGAAGGAACCAAACTCTGGACTGTCTGGTACTCTACAGGAACCTCATACACATGCAAGTCCACTTCACTGCCGAGTCCAAGCTTCTTCAGTTCCTGACAGGATGAAAAAAAACAAAACATAAAAGCTAAATTTCTTTCTGCAATTTCAGATAAGATCTGTCATTTCTTGGATTTTGACAAAATATACAAATTTACTTACTGTTTCCGAAGCTGTCAACCACATCTCATGGCCTTTCTCAGCTGACGGACTTGCTCAGTTCTCCGTGATATGGAGAACGTCTTGCCATGAGATGTTGTTGAAAGCTTTGGAAATGGCAAGTAATTTCAATGGTCTGTTGAATTTTTTTTTGTTGCCAAACTGCCGTTTCCAAGGAAAATAATAAACCTTCAAGCTCAACATTTCTTGGATGTTTTTTTTGCCGAGAGTCTAACAGTGACAGAACACATGGTCCTAATGTAAATGAAATTCTCTGTTAGCACTTTGCTCTATCCACAGTTACACTACTCTGTTTTCCGGTTTACATAAAGTTTAAGTTAATGAAGCTATTTTACGGGCAAATATTTAAAAAAAGAAAAAAGGTCAGGTGACCTGTTTTCAGCTCAAAATAATTTCAAAACAATTAGAACAGAGGTGGTGCAATGACAGTAGTACTGTAATCAAAAGAAAGATGGCTGTTAACAACACAGACCCATACATAAGCAGATAATACTCAAGCATTGAAACTCATTGTTTGGTACTTGTGATAAAATAACCTCAACTCAAAGGTCCATTAATAGCTTTCTTTCAGCTTTAAACAGCATCTTACAGACTTCATCAAAATCACGGACCAAGAAAAAAAACTAGTAGGCTTTGAGTTTTGATAATACATGTTATGGAAATGCAGTAAATAACATTTAAATTGCAAAATGTATTACTTTTTTTGTAGATCTGCAACAGCAGGCTTTGCTCATCGTCCTATTTGCCTTTTCTGTCCTACTTACTACCCACCAACAGTCGCTTTTCCACGTGATGTCCTTACCTTTGCCTGTTATAGCAAGAGATACATTATGTACAGATTGCCAAAAAACATAACTATTTAGTACTGACGATGATGATAATCCATGGCAAACGTTTCTGTGAAATGCTATTAAACTGACATGTTTGCTAAATTTTGAAAATCAAGGAGGTGAATGTCAGTCATTTTTTCCTTTTTCTTAGAGGAAAGAGGTCTCTCAGTTGCCTTGCCCTTTCAAAACAACATTATTTTTGCACTGAAACTAAAAAAATTCTATTATGAAAACTAAACACATTAACTGCAAATATCAACCATATTCATATATAAAACCAGTATGAGCAAAGCAAGAAATAAAAGATGCAATCATATGTATTATATGCAAGACAAATCATTGTCAGATTCACAGCCAGTCGACCAACACCTCCCCCAATCTTCCTGCAGGACAAATAGCCCTGGACACTGACCCCCACTTGTATAAAAAACGAGGCTTGTCTGACCACGTCTGTGACCCCGCCACAAAGCGGCCTTTTGTTTGCCTTTAATATCCTTATCAAGTCCGTCTAGACACCCTGACAACCACCATCGTCACCCCCACATGCAGTTTCCCCAGCAGGGCACAGGGAGCCTCTGAGACACACTGCTGCGCGGTGTGAAGCCAGCCAGCAACTACCAGAGCATCATGTAACCACCATACAAATAGGTTCGAATCTTGCTAACAACATGACAGGCATGAGGAACTTGGATGGAGGATTTTTTCCCCCCCAGGATGGATAAATAACACATTGGACATATTTGTGACAATTGGACAGAAAAAAAATCCCTCAAGTGTAATTCATGATTATGTGCATTGTAACAACAATATCGCGGTGACACATACCTGTACTGCTACCCAGCTGGCGTTGACCGTGTGCTCTCCGAATGGCCCAAAACCTACAAAATACCTCAGTTATTTCAGTTGCTGTATTAATTTTATACTGTGCTGATGCTGTCAGATTGTTGGTACATTATATTTATTATAATGAAGCTTTTGAAATCAGTTTGTTTTTTTACACATAAAGAGAAATATACTGGAGTGACCAGTGACTTAAGGGAGAATTTTATTTTCACAAACACTAATAAAATACAGTTGTGAAATATGATACAAGCATTGATTTCATTTCCTGATGGGATCCACTTAGACATGAGTAAACGCTACATACTCCAATGTTGATATTAGCTGGTTGGATTTGTTTGATTGCAAGATACAGTGAAAACGTCACCGATTGTGGCATTTGTAATAAAAACTGTATATCATATACCTTTAACCGTATACCTGTGTACCTTTCAATATTTTAGATTTTTTTTTCACCAAATGTGAAATATCTTTTATATTTAAAAAAAAAAATGGAGATCCTGCTGCATAAAATTTGCTGTTTTAGATTTTAAAGTCTGCAGTGCTCAACCATGTTGCTCTTCTTGAATTACCAAAGGACCTGACCAACCAAAAAAAAAAAAAACAAAGGCAGATGGATATTAACTGAGGCTTGTTTATATAGGGATCCATAACTGATCCCCCTCCACCACACTTCCTAGGGTCAGCGGGTCCCTGGGGGTTGGGTGTGGGGGGAAGTCAGTCTGTCTGACAGGCTGCTGAAAAGGAGCAGAGAGAGGGGCCAGCAGCTGCCAGCCGCCCAGCTATTGTGAAGGTGCTGTTCCCAGGCAATCTACACATCTTCAATCAGCTGGGACGGCAAGCTTCTACACCCCTTTGTGTCTGAAAACACCAAGTCACTGTCTGTGTTACTTCTGCTCAGATTAAATGTTGAAGACTGTAGTTTGTGCACTTTGGCTGGAGGGGGAATTGCACTCAGTCTTGTTTTTGGAAAAAAAAATCCTAAGTAGAATATTTATATTTACATATATATTAATATCAGTACATTACATAGAACTATCCTTTAAAATGAATAGTGATGCAAATTTTGTTGTCTAAAATGAAATGCAAAACAGTTTTTAAGGACAGATTGATGGGATGCAGCTGAAAATAACAATTGTCGGTCCAGATTTACATATTGTAGCACAAAGTTATGTGATTAAAAATGAAATAAAATGGAAAAGCATCCATATAGAGACCAGTATAGTGAGATATCAATACTAGAACACAATCATTGGTTATTGGTTATTATTTTATTTACTTTCAACCACTTCGTCCAGATCTGTAATGACACCATGTCTGGAAAGAGGCCTGGTGTTGAGAAGAAGTCCAGCTGTTTGACAGTAGATGAAACTCACAATACAAGGAAATGAAGAGGAAAAACTCAGGAACTCTTCCTTTGTTAGAAAAGTTATTAAAAGTCTTTATCTCATTTATGAATGTGGGCTAAATTTCTTAAAATGAATGTACTCAGAAACAAGTTTCCTAATATATCATGTATATATTGTATGTGTAGAGAGAGCACCAAAATCGACTAATTCCTGGTGAACAATGTTAGATATTAAATTTTGCACAAATGTTTACCTCTGTCAGATGGTGTTGTTTCTTATGGCCTTTCAAGAAAAAGACGTGAGAAACAAGACAAAAGATTTTTCACCTAGCCTGCCAGTAGCCTCCATTTATGTAAGAAATACCTGAATACAACAAGATTCCGTTATTAAAACGGTAAACAAAAAGGTTTCCTTCAACTGTCTACCCGCTGCAGCGGAGTGAAGCAGTAACAGCCTGACGCCATTAACGGTGGAGCAACTGTCATCTCCACAACTTTTCCTCCACTTCACTCGCTGCCGGCAGACGGCAAACGACAACAATAGCACCTAAAAGAGCAGACAAACCTGTAACGATCACAGTCCGTTTACTGTTATCCATCTCCCGTACTGTTGTAGAGGATCTGACGTGTGTTTTTTTTTTTTTTTTTTTTTTTTTGTTTCTTTTTTTTCTCGGTCTTATTTGTTTTGATAAACGACCGTAGGGAAACTCGACACACTCCAAAGCTGACGGCCTCTTCTGCTTGTCTTTAAAACGCCGGTCCTCTCGACTGCAGTTTGCGTGAGACGTGACGTGATTACGTCAGCCATGACACGCTTTATTTCGTCGTCATCTTCTTCTTGGTTAGATAGATATGGTGGCTAAAATATATACTATAACTAAATACACCAGCTATAAAATGAATATAAATAAAAAGAATATAAAAAACAGAGACCACAGAATAGCTAGCACTGTACAATTGTCATAAAATAGTATAATACACGGAATTGCTCATGGATGTTAAACGGAAAACGAATGTACATTGAATTTATGTATGACTGATATATAATCATTTACACAATTTTGACTGTAGAGGGCAGCATCTCGCAATGCTTCCATGATTTTGCGACGCAGCACCGGAAACTCGTTGGGGACTCGAAGAAGAACAGTAGGAGGTAAAATCGTGTCAGGGAAGGGCCAAGACAGAAATTAAGACAACAAAAATCTGAAAGAGATACTATCACAATGGTGAGTATCTAACTGTGGGTTTCACCCAAAACGTTGATAGTTGTCTTTTAGATTTCCAGTAGCACGCCTGCTGGGCAGCAATGAAGCGTTGGGTCACAATGATGCTCGGGAACGTTACGCAAGCTAAGTGAGGTTAGCTACTGAGGCTATATTAAACAGATTTTACACAGTGTTTTATGTTTGTTTGTTTTTTTCTTTTAACATACTGTTAAAGCAAATCTCTTTATCGTGCTGCATGTACTGAAGTGGACATATCATCTTATTTGACCTCAAACTCTAGTACAGGGTATCTACATGGTTTTCAGATCTTGAAAAATATTAAAAAGTACTGAATTGAGTTCCCTATAAAAAAAAAAAAAGCCATCAGAAAACATTGAAATGTCCTAAATGTCATGTGCAAAGGCCTTATATACCTTTCCAGCAACATTAGTTCTAAGTTTGGGCTCTTTGGAGAAAGTATCTAAGAAGCTCATCAGTTCATAATGGACTACGGTCGATTCTAGAAAAACTTAAAATTACAAAGAAAGTATTTATTTCTTAATTGGTTAATCCAGCCATCAATTTATGCCGTTTATCTGGGTCCAGGCAAAGACGGATTAAAAAAATTAGGATCCTAGGCATAGACATGGAAAAGGCCCCCTACCCCTCCTATACGTGACCCCCAGACTGAAAGAGAGACATTTTTTGCATCTAATTGTGGTCTCTTTTTTTTTCCCCTCTTTGAGATAGTTTTGCCTGTCTTCGTATTCTTGTAACAGAGCTCTGTGACTTTCAGATAAGAAATATTAACATCAATTTCATTCAGGGGGAAAAAGCCCCAGGGGCCCTAGGGGTCAGGGGGCCCCTGGGTCTGGTATGCAGCTAGGAAGTCCTGACAAAAATGTGATATAAATGTCAGTAAGTTCACATACGTAATAGATAATAGTCATTGTTTTTTTCCTGCCATTCTTTGACAGGTATGAAAGTGAAAAAAGTTTTTAATTGTATTCTCTGCTGTTAAAAAGGTCTTAAATTTAATTTGGTGAACACTCCAGAAAAACTCTGTTAGTTATTGCCTTAATAGAGGCAGGTAATGAGAATTAATGCGGTATTATGAATACTCACATAGGAACCTTGTCTGAACCTTATGAAAATAACTTGAAATAAGAGTTGTTTATAAGAGCAGCCACTGCCAGACTATTGCCTGCTGCCAAGCTGGAGTTGGTTTCAGTGGAATAACACTGCTGGGTGAACAGATTACGGATACTCCAAACGTGTCATGCAACTGGGTCTAACCAATGCTTCAAATGTAGTCCTGGTTGTATGATTAACTCAGATAACTAAATAATATTGTCAGGTTAATTCATATGTATGGCCTTTTTTTCTGTCATTTTGCAGCTTCCCCTATCTCTGCTGAAGACTGCCCAGAACCATCCTATGGTGAGGAGGCACTGAGCTCTTTCTGCCGTCAAAGAGCGTTGTAGCAGTTGACTTATAGTTTAGCCTGTAAAATGTTACGCATAATAAACATTGTGTATTTCAAGGTATCAGATTAGAAAGTGATATCCAAAATTGCTTACTGACTGAAAGCAGTTAAAGTCATCCGAAGTAATTGATTTTATGTAAATGATCTTATTATGCATTGTGTAATTTGTAGCGCTCTGCTGTTGCTGCTTCAGCTCTAGCTGTTTCATTTTCAAGTTTAATTAGTTTAATATATCTTGATCAAACTACATTCAGTCTTGGCTACCTATTGGCTAAATTGAATTAACTTAAGTCCAGTGTTTTTGTTTAGCTGGTATTGTAACTTGCAATCTGTGCAGCCTTTAATTGCTGTGTCTTGTTCTGGGGGTTATACCACGAGAAAACTAAAGCTCTAGCTTCTGTCATCCACCTCACGGTGTGCTGCTGTTTGTTTGTCGTGTCTTCTCTCTGCTCAGCTGGTGGAGCTGAAGAACGGAGAGACGTACAACGGTCACCTGGTCAGCTGTGACAACTGGATGAACATCAACCTGAGAGAAGTCATCTGCACCTCAAGGGTAAAGCCGCGCTCAGCTTTCATTTCTCTGCCGTCACTAAAACTTAGGACAGACTGCTTCCTACAGTAAAAAGGGCCTAGTAGACATCTCTGTGGCCCAGTGTTAACATGTAGCTCTAGGTGGGTGGTGTACAGTAGCTATCAGTGTTGTCTGCAGACACAAACCAAATGTTTATGGCCAATAACAGAGGCATTTAACTTTCACTCCATCATACACATTTCCAGTACTTTTGTGTTTTCTTTGTTTTAGTTTTTCCTGTTGCTGCTAGTTTAAACAGCCTCTCAATGCTTAAATCTATGTGTTGTCACACTTGAACAAAATTCAACTCAATTTGCTGTATGACTGCTATTGTTATTTTTTAAAACAAGTAAAGTTTAATTTTAATTAACAATTTTCATTAATAAGTTGGCAATCGGCGATCAGCCTAAAACAACGTATTCACATTGCTTTAAAAGTCAGACCTGTCAAAACCCAAAGGTATCTATAGATTAAACAGAGGAAAGTGGCAACTCTTTGTATGGCCACCAAATTATTGATAAATAATAAAGATTAACCAGCTATCAAATTTGAATCAATTACTCTTCTTAGATAGATTGCATGATTATTTGACCTTCATTGACTATCATTCAGCACTAATGTTCTAGTGTTGCAATTGCTTACTCATGTGCGTATTGTAGACTACACTTATGAAAAGTCCCTATTAATTCTGAATAAAAAATAATGGTGGGTTAAAAGCCAAAATGTCACAAAACAGTAAATGGCGGAGCAGACAGGATTGAAATCGAAGTTCATTACGACCTGTTATAATTACACAAAGAATTTGGGATACAAGAAAGAAAGACAACAATTACTCATTAAAAACAATAGACATTGCACAAAGATCTTCTAACTGTCCAAAAAGGTGTAGCGTGAAACTTGTTAACAAAACTCAAAATATTTGCTGTCAAAAAGTGATATTATGATTAGGATGCATTTGGATCCGTTGACTACCCCTAAACACTGACCTCTGACAGGATGGAGATAAGTTCTGGAGGATGCCTGAGTGCTACATCAGAGGAAGCACCATCAAGTATCTGCGAATCCCAGACGAGATCATCGACATGGTGAAGGAGGAGGTGGTGTCAAAGGGCCGTGGACGGGGAGGCGCCCAGCAGAACAAACAGCAGGGCAAAGGAAGGGGGGGAGCCGGCCGGGGTGAGTGGGAACGCTCCCTGCTGATCAGACGGACTGCCGGGGCGTTTGTTTGTGATTTGCTGTCACATCATGAACATTGGCATTACAATTTCAGGTTGTTTCCAAGTTTCCGTGCTAATAAAAAAGCACTCACTCACTCACTCCACAAAATCTCAGGAGCACCAAGGCTTTTTCACGAAATCCTTGTCAATAAAATATCAAAATGCCTGTATTGAGATTAACAGTGTCAGCTGTAAACAACCGAACTCCACTGGAGACCTTTTGTGTTTTAGCGTTAGTTGAAGAATTATATTTATAGAATTATAGTATATTAATATTTCTGCAAACATTAGGCTGATTAAAACACTTCATAACCAATGAAGTCACTGGGAAATGCAGTGTCAATGAGCAAGAATTTTTCAGCAGCTTAAATTGAAGATGTTATAAAACATTTTACTACCAGATAAACTTGGCAAAACACACATTTAGCTAAACAAATCCTCATTTAAAAAAAAAAACAACAGACTTTTCCTATTAGTGTCTGATAGGCCAGGGAGGCCGTGACATTTTAAAGAGCTAATCATTTGAATTGAGTGTAACATGTTCAGGCTGTCTGACAGCTCTGATGTACTTGAGTACAGGTGATTGTTTTCAGTTCAGTTTAACACAGTTTTTGGGGGGGGGGGTCTGTCTTATCACAGCGGATATAATTACCAGAAATTACGTATTTCCATTGCTCTCTTATGTCTCTCTGTAGGTCTGTTTGGTGGTCGTGGCAGAGGAATGACCGGCAGTGGTCGGGGCCAACAGCAGCAGCAGCAGCAGCAGCAACAGCAGCAGCAACAACAGCAACAGCAGCAGCCGCAGCTGCAGCAGCAGCAGGATAAGAAACCAGGCAAACCACAGGGAATGAAGAACCAGCACTGACAGACAACATAGCACCTTCAGCAGCATACCCTCTTATTCAGAGTGATTGCTCCTTCAGTACATGAAGATGAAATTAACTCTCTGGTGTTTTTTTTTTTTCTTCTGCTGAGATGTTTGTCAGGACTGATCACTGCAGAAATCACACTGGGAGAAGTTGAGAGAAGCTGTGCATTTGCACTGAATTTTGTTTTTTACCATCTGTATGTTGGTATTAACATTTTTTATGACCATATACCAGTGTATCAGTCAGAACTGATAGACTTCTCCTTTAGTATCAACTTGTAATATGTATCGTTACAACTTTACATTTTGTATCATAAATCACATTCGGTTATCATTCAAAAAACAGTTTTCCATCAGTTGGTACACTGGAATGAGGTTTCTATTTTCAGTTTTTTTTATGTGGTTGTTTGCTTGTTTTGTCTCCTCAGGTGTAGTTTTCATTGGTGAACAAACTGCCCAGCCCCAACTTTTGTTGCATGAATTTTTTTTTTTAAGTTGCTCTTTATTTCTGTGGTGTTTTTGACGTTCCGTTGTTTTTTTTTTTTGGCTGCTGCACTGTACAGTCCAATCACAGCAGGTGAACAGTAGACCAGCAGTCGCCAGATGAGGATTCAGTCCCTGAAAATTAGTACTTTTGTTAAAGCATTTGTAAGACGACACTTGATGATGGGGAAACAAAAAAAAAATTCTCATGTTCTGAAGTCTGACATCGATGAGTCCAACGTGTCAATTTGGTTGGGTTTCATTTTATTTTTGTAACAAAAGACGGTGTTGTAATTTATTTACATGAGAACATGAGAATAAAACAACTTTTGTTAAAGCAGTTGTATTTATTTAGAAGTGATCCTCTTTTTAAAGATTCAGCCACAGTTGGCTGCTTTTTGTCCTGTTGATCAAAACAATCCGGAATCAAAGTACAATATTGTACTGTCATAATTGCCTGGGATAAGTTTGTCCTTTAAATTATATAGATTTTAAATCTTGACATCTGTCTGGGATCAGCTAACAGTATGTTTTTAAATCTGCAAAGAAAGATCTAGAATCAGTGAAAAGTAGCTTTTATGAGGAGTTTATGGTGTATAATTAGGACAATTTAATTGATAAGTGGTTCGGCAAAGTTGCAGTTTTTTTAAACAATACAATGAAAAAAAGAAAAATCTGTTTAAACTCAAAACAAGATACTTACAGTATGAGGCTACAGTATCAGGTTACACATGTATATTTAAGTTGAATGATTGATTACTTAACAAAAATGTAAATGTATTCCAAATGTTATAATCAATTGAGGACTTAAACTTTAATCCCTCAGCAGATACAAATGAACATTTACTGCTTACAGCCTTACAGTATGAAAGGTTACATGCTTTTCACCGTTTTACATAAAATAAGATACCTCTGGTTTTTCGGCTGTTGGCCTGTAAGCAGATTTTGGAACCTTGTAACACATTATTAATGTTCTACATTCTCAAAATGGTTCTTTTATTCATAAAACGTTACAACTTAAAATGTTTAAAGAGTAGGGAGATGTTCTGCTTCCTGTTTCCTGATTTTCAGTGAAGAATACACCTATATCCAGGCTTTCAAACACCCCTGCAAACGCTGATGGGTGTTTTCACAGACACTATGTCCATGATTTTCTAGTATCATTGACCCCAAACAGGTACAGACTGAACAAAAAGACATAAAATAAGATAAATCAAAGACTGCACCAGAGATAATTTGACATGATCTGATATTGTAAACAAAAGGTTTTGTTTCAAAGAATATTTTACCTTCATATTAATGCAAATAAACATTCAAAGTACTTTAATTTGTAAGAAAAATTAAATGAAAAATATGTAATTTCATATCTTTTCTTCCCTACTTTATCATACCAACATGCAGACACTACTCCGATTTTGGTGGTCACTATTGATATAAACTTATTCCAAGAAATTTAACTAACGTAATCCTGAAACATAATATAAAAGTTACAATATACTGTCCTAGTCAAACCTTTTCCTAAGGAGATACTGACATTTTGTTCAAACGAGGCTCAGACAGTAATTCTTCAAATTATTGCTATTAATAAAAGGCAGTAAATAGCTATAAGGCCATTTTTAACTCTTTCCGTACATAAAGTAATTATCACAGAATAATCAACAAAAACAGACAAATAAAAAAAAAAAAGTAAACTGCTTTGGTTTCTAGAATCATAATGTAAATTCATCCAAAAACTAAAATCTCTATAAACTCATCCGGTTCATCCCTCCATCATCCAGTCCTGTTTGGCGGTGACAGCAAATTTCCAAGTCTCCACAATCTGAGATAGCTGCAGATTTTCAGGGAACTTGTCCTTCACGTAAAGAGGCAACCCCACTACTTTGGGGTCCATGTAGGCAGCCACAGTTTCTTTCACACTGAGAAGAAGGAAAATGTATGGAATTTAACACATTACCCTCTCAGTTTCATTCAAGGGAAAGGACCAGGTTTGCATGTAGAACCATTTAACCAACTACAATAAACACAACTGAAGTTCAGCAGCAGTGTGACGGTATTTTAAGGAGACATTTAAAGCTGTTCAACGGCTCCAGTTTACCTCCAGGATGGATTGTAGTAGTCAGTGGCCTGCGGACGGCCCAGATTCAACAGAAGGAACTCGTGCATCTCAAGCAGCCACTGGTCCACGTTTCCCCAGGACAGGAAGCCTTTCAGATCAATCTTGTCTTCCTCTGTCAGCGGCATCTGGTACTTAGCTGGATATCCCGAAAAGGGCTCCTTTTTATATAAACACGGAGTGAAATATTTTATATGTGTATTTAATTACAGCTTATATTTTGTATGAGATGCTGTGTTTGAATTACACAAAAAAAAAAAAACAATGAATGATTGAAAACTATTCCATTCAAATATTTTTAATGAAACATTACAGCAAGAGGTGAGATGCTAATACTCAGGTGATTTAGTGATTTTCTATTCAGTGCTCTTGTTTTGCCTTTAACCAGTCCAATAGCAATGGTGAAAGAGCAACACTTACCCTCTTGAGACGCAGCATGTTTTCAGATTTAAGAGAGGAGAGGAGTTGCCACAATGAAACACAGTGTCTGAGGGTGCATCTGCCCAGAGCCTGAAGAAACAACACAGCAGAGTAAGGAGTCTGTTCTATGCAGTCTGAAAGCACACAAAAGTGAGTTTTTAAAGAAAATGAACTTACACCTACAGCTTGTTTAGTGTTTTAAAGTGATGAGATTTATTTTTGTGAAGCTTTATTTCGTAGGTCACCTTATTTACCGATGTTTATTGGGATAATTGACATAATTTAATCATTGTTTGATAATTTCATTGCTCAGACTGGTAGAGTGATGTGATGGTGAGGTGGTTTACTATGTATGTTGTCAGAGTCCAGCCGTTGCTGTGGTTTTTAAAGTGGACTAAGCTACACCAAGGAAAATGTCCCTGTGCTTTTACTTTACTCAGGACCTGAAAGTAGTTTTCTATAATGCATTAACTAGATAACAGTAAAAGATGAATCAACCTCACTAAGGTGGCAGTTTTAGCTGTGTTTTGAGTTTTGCCAGGGATTAAAAAGCTATGTTTTCTGTAGTCATTTATTAGTTCCTTATATTACTGTTGATTATGCTCTCGCAGTAGTTCTGTTGTTAGACGACTGAGAGACGCATTTACACCTTAGTGTGTCAGTTTACACTGTCATTCATTCTCATTTCCTAGCTATCCAGCCTCGTTTAGGAAATCTTAACAGTCACTCCAGAGAAGAGGCTGCATATGCATCGACCTGCAAAATGTGATGATCGATGCGGTTGGCCATCTTCAGCACGTCCTGGAGGTAAGTGACCAGTTTCATCGTGGGATCACCACCAGTCATTGATAGGAAACCCAGGAGCAGCTCCACGATCCTGAATGCCTCGCACACATCGCTGTAGGATCTCAGCTCTCTGGACACAGCGTTCCGGGTCAGAGAGGACAGAGGATCCTGAGGGAGACACAGTGTGAATGAAGCCTGGATCCATAATCTACTTTAAATGTAAATCAAAACAAGATAATATATGTGTCTTCTGTACATAACTATCAAATTGTATAGGTCAAATTTGGTGAATGTATAAATGTCTATATATGAAGATATATTGCTGTCAAGATGAATACCTGCCATTTAACAAAATGTTTACTCATACTGGGATAAAATTATTATTAACAACTAAGTGAAACCCTGTGTTTTATCATTGTAAATTGAATATTTGGGGATTTTGGTTCTGGTAACTTGTGAAAGTTTGACAGACCAAAAAAAAAAAAAAAACAATAGATTAATTATTGATGAACATAATCTTTAGCTGCAGTCCTTGTAAATATCTTTCCTTAAATGCATGTAATATACAGTATGTTTGTGCTTTTGGGGGTTCATTAATTTACCTGATGCACTTTTCCTTCAACGGCTTTGAAAATGGTTTTATATTCTCTCTCTTGTGCGTTGACCAGAGTGGGAATTCCCTAAAATAAAGTACACCGATTTTGGTGAAGCAAGGAAACACAGAAATAAACCGTAAATTAAGTGAGGTAACAGAGCAGATTATGACAAAGAAGTCAAGCAAGATGTTACGATTTGCTTGGTGAAAATGTCTTACTGTGTTGTTATCCAACACAATGGATGGGCTTAGCATTAAGTACAGTACATTATGAAAGCCCAGAACAAACCATGTCAAACAAAATGATGTGTCTTTTTCTCTAGTCTTGGTTGGATGTGGCTGGACATCATGCTACTGGTCTGGGAGGATATGTAACGCTCGGGTGTGGTGCAGGGCATGGTGAAACACTGAGGGTTCTATTTTCATGCAGGTGCAATGACAGCACTGGGGCAAAGGCCGTTTTTGTTCAGTTTTCCTCATTGGCTACTCAAACTGTATGTGTCTCCGCCTGTGTGGTAATTTCCTGGCACCAAAGGAGCGCATTTGCAGTAATGTGGAAGGAAAGGTGGGGCTTAGGCTGTGTTTATGCTGATTAGGTGGTGCAGTGCAATTATGTGCTCATTTTGGCACAAAATTGCATTTGCTTTAAAACCTGCTCAGACCAACTCTTAGTGCAGATGCACGGCAAGTTTCGTGGCTTTATTTGGCAGAGGCACGCGCATATAGATCTCACATGAAATCAAAAAACACTTTTCAGTTAGGTTAAGTGTGGCCTCTTTCCATTTTCTACACTTTTTTTTCATCTACTGCAGATTGATATGTGCATCAAAATGCATCTTTTAATGAGACTGAAAAAGAGTTCTGCAGAAATGTCAGTAGTGCTGTTCAATGTGACGACTGAGCTGCTCAAAGTAACTTGTAGAATGTCGGATCTTCTCTGTGTAGTTGACACCTGTATTCATCCTGAGCTCTATCAAATCTGTGAGAACATTTTTATTAAAGGCAAAAGTCCAAACTCAGAGTCGAAATATTTTTTAAAGTGAGTTTTCAGTATTATTAGTTCCATTTTTTTCTGTCGGATGAATAAGGACTGATATTTTGCAAATACACTCGTATATGTATAAGATGCAGAGGAGGAGAAGAACCGCAGAGTTCCAGCAGATGCTGCACCAACATACAGCAGCTGCCTCTTAATTCTACCATTGACAGGATATTTGGGGTGATGTATATTTTTTTTGAACTTCAGAGTGTTCATGTAGATGAACTTTCTCTCTCTCTCAGACACGTCACATCTCTCCTTCATCGCTGCTTTTAAAGGAGATATAAGGAACTCATGTGGTTGGTCATCACTGAAGCTCGCTCAACTCCAACCACTTCTGTACTACTCCTACTGATGATGTATTCAGCCTCTCTTCCATGTTGTGCCTAGCTGCGCCTGGTTGCACCTGGTTTGCACCACCGCCTGTGGTCAACAAAATCGCAAAAATAAAATTGTAGATCACGCCCATTTCTGTTTGCACTTTGCATCTGCTCCCTTTTTCAGGGAAAACAGAGCCCTGCGTCTGTTTGGTGCCAAGGTTGCACGCACTCAACAATGGACTGTACAGGGCTGGTTACAATTGTGTTTCCATTTCCTCTCATTTACTTGAAGCACAACAGGCTGTGTGGACTCACTGTGCAGGTGAGGATGGGTTTTCCCTGCAGGAAGCGGGTGAGGATCTGATACTGGATCCTGGGCAGGTCATACTGTGATATCGTCTCATGGCCACGTTCCAAGCTGTACTGACAGTTGGATAAAACCAGAGGAAGCAGGTCCTTCTCCAGCTCGTAGCGGATCACATGCTGCTCCGCCAGCTCTGCCACACTCACCTTGTAACTGCTAATGGAAGTAAGAGACATCACAATACAAACGGCTTTTCTTAAAAAAAAAACTTACAGCATAAGTGCGCTCTGTTCCACATTTTTTGTTAACAATGATAATCTCATAAACATAGGTAATCCCAGTTTACACATTGTACAAAACCCGTGCATTTTATACCCAACAATTTTCAAGGACAATTTCAGTGCTTTTTATGTATGTGCTGTTTACTACATTTGTTTTAAAAGTCAGCATCTGCATTTTAAAGTTGAAAATCTGTGCTGCTCTCAAATACACCACATTCAAGGCCTTTGGATTGTTTAGGCAGGACACCAGTCCAGGTCCGACATGTTAGACTGGGATAGCCTAACCTGATGAAATGATTCCAGCTTCCAGAGTGAGAGAGGAAGTTTGAGGACCACTGCACTGACTCACCTGGAGCCTCAGAAAATAACATTATGCTTCAGCATCTTCACAGGGAACAGTGGAGGACAACTGATGCAACAGACCATCACCAGTAAGAGGGACTTGGTGCAGGCAAGAGATGCTGA
Source organism: Xiphias gladius (assembly GCF_016859285.1). Classification (NCBI taxonomy): domain Eukaryota; kingdom Metazoa; phylum Chordata; class Actinopteri; order Istiophoriformes; family Xiphiidae; genus Xiphias; species Xiphias gladius. The sequence continues at coordinate 10,556,086 of NC_053405.1, forward strand.
TAATGCAAAGGTGACAGCCTCTAGAATCATGATTATCTACGTAACCTCCTGTACCTGTTGGGTGTGCCCCTAACCTCTGCTCCTACATACATGGCAAACGTGGCTCCATTTGGGGAGCCCCGCCTACAAAACACAGATCAGTTGATTCCGTAAAATAGCAGTAAAGCTAGGGGCCTCCCAGGAGAACTGCAACTCAGCCAAAGAAAAAACACTCATGGTTAACCATGATGTCTGGGCCACCCAGACAGATACAACCTGGCCTAGGGATCCAGCATGGTGGGGTCAGAGGTCTGACAGAGACACAATCTCCTGAAGAGGAGCTGAAGACAAGCTACACAACATGCTGTCTGAATCATATGGGAGTGTAAACACAACATAAATTGCCCACCTGATAGAGTTTAAATGCATTCCTCCCCTGGTCTAAGGGTGGGGGGATCAGTACAGTGCTATGGGAGTTTTGCCTGCACTCATATCTCATATATCAGATATTTATAGCACAATGACAAAGCAACATTGTTCACGCAGTACTTTGCAACTATAAACTCTTGGACAACAATCTAAGAATGATCTGTGTAGATACTTGTATGTTATGTACCTGCTGTCCTCTCCGGTGTGACTATCCACAGCGTACACCAGCTCATTTTGTAGTGCCACAAGGTAGCAGACCAGCCCTGTGGCACACAAGCCCGGACCCTGCCATTGGGGCAGAAGGTACTGCAGGTCGCTGTTCAGGTCCAAATCCTTACTAATGGAATCTGGAATTTTCATCTCACCTGTAGGTTTGAAAGAACAGATACATCATTCCTTATTTCCAAGGAAACAATGAATAAGTATGTATTCAGGCTGAAATTTCATTCAGTTGGTTCATTCACTCACTGTTGCACCAAATTCACAAGTTTTTTTTTTTATCCCTCCAGTGGTGGCAAATACAGCTCTTTTCCCAAAGACATCACTTTGAATCCAGTGACTTGTGGTGCGGTGTGCACAAAGAATCACAATACTGGATATCTATTCTGTTTACTTGACTACAGGAATTTAAGAGATTGATGAGTATCAAAGCTCTAAAAACTGAGTTACAGTAGATGTACTCCGAATATAATGTGAATGCAAACAATGTAATTCTGCTTAAGTGCTTACATGACATGAAAAAAAATCTCAGAATTGCATTGCTCTTGTTATAAATGTATTATTAAGGGAAATTTAAACTCAGCTCTACTCAGCTTTATTTATATAGCAATTGTAACAAAGCTGATCCAAAGTGCTTTAAAGCAAAGAGAGAAGAGAAAAAAAAAGGAATGGACAAGAAAAGATGTAAATGTATTCACTTTGACCGACTTCATCGGCAAAACATTTAATGAGACGAGGAGGGTAACTGCTTTACTTACTGCTGGTTACAGACAGTCTGAGCAGATTCCATGTTTTCAGGAAGATGACGATTCGTTTTTCATACCATCTTCTCATTTCTGAAAAAAGTAAAAATATTTACATAGTTGACTATGACAAAACATTGAATTAGAAGACAGAAAAAAATTGAGTGTGTGTAAAAACAGTTGTTTTCTGTCCCATACCATATGCCTCTGCTTCTTTGGGTGGTGGGTAACAGATTTTGCTTGGGCCCCTCCCCATCAATTAAGACTTACTCCATTCGATTTTAGTCAATTAAATGTTAACATTTAGAGAAAAACAAGGTTTAGGTTGCTCAGAGATATCGCAGCTCTACCTGTCTGCTTCTCGATGAACTCTTTGATGGAGCCAATTTTCTGGTCAGATGTGTTCTGGAACTTTCTCACCAGGCGTTTTTGCAGGATTAGGATGTCTGGAAGAAACTTAATCTGGCGAAATTCTCTCTCCTGAAAAGAAAAATCACAAATGAAACAGCTGATAACCATGTCCCATAAGCACAAGCTGCATATATAAATTGGTTAAGATACATGACCATAACACATCTCTGGCAATTTTTAATTTTGCTGGTCAAAACTAATGATTAGCTGTCAAGTTGACAAAGTCATTTTTAATTTTACTGAAACTTTAAAAAGGCTTTGATTTTCTTTTATGAAGATCAATAGGACAAGTACAAGTACAAGTACAATTTTCAATCACACTAAAATAAATAGAAATCTATGTTCATTAATTCCCAAAAATGTTTTTGGAAATTAAAGTATTATTAGTAATGTAAAAGTTATCCTGAGGGTAGTGGGCACCCTGAGGGTAGTAGGTAGAGAAAGAATGGACTCATCAAATGTCCTGGAAGAGTACGTTTAGATTATAAAATATGGGAAAAGTTGACATGTAGTCTAAAAGCTGCACAAAAGAGTGTCCAAAATACAAATAGTTCATCTTCTTAATGTGTACAGTTACTAAAATGAATGCCAATTAGATTTTGATGTTGTACAGAGGTTGAAACTTTGAATTGTTGGCGGCTCTACATAAAAGCACAGGAGGTCAAAATAAAATAATGAATGATCCTCTGGAAATGAATATCCACAACAAATTTCATAACAATCTGGCCAGTAGTTGTCAAAGTTTCTTGCTCTGAACCAAACTGCTGGATAGAGTTGTGAATAATTCAAAGCCATTTTGTCACAAAGCTTTACATCTCACACATTCACCTTCTGCAGGAACCTCCATAGCAGAGGCAGCGCCTCCTTTTGGTCATTATGCTCCACAGTGTGTGTGAGGCTGAGCAAGGAGAGCCTCTCCCTGCAGCTCCACACCGCTGAGTTATGGACTTCAGAGCCCTGCGGCAGAGATGTCAGGAAAGTACAATCATCACCGAAGGTTGTCCTCATGATGAAGTTGGAAGATACCCGGGAGTCAGTCCTGATGCTGCCCTTTCCTTCTTGCAGGAGCTGATCAAGATCCTAGACACAAAATAATGGTAGTAGAGTAGTGCATCGGTGGAAGATATTTGTATGTTGCAATAAAAAAACATAAAACATTTTATTATCATTACATTTGCTCTCAAAATAGTCTTAATCTTAATTGGCGTCACAGTCCTTTGTGATTCTGGTTCATGTTGACATTATTAGATCACATCATTTCCATAGATTTGTCAGCTGCACATTCATGCTGCCATTCTCTTGTTCTACCACATAACAAAGGTGTTCTACTAGATTCTGATCTGGTGACTGGAGATGCCACACTGAGTAGTAGTACACTGAGCTCATTGTCATGTTCTTGAAATCAATTTGAGATGACTTTTACTTTGTGACATGGTTCATGATCATGCTGGAATTTGCCATTAGAAGATGGTAAATTGTGGCCATAAAGGGGATTCGCATGGTCAGCAGGTACAGCCACACAGACTGTGTCATTCAAACCATGATGGATTGTTATTAAGGGGCCCAAAGTATGCCAAGAAAACATTCTCCACACCATTACACCACCAAAACCAGCTGGGTAGTGTCCATGGATTCATGCTGTGGACTCCAAATTCTGTCCCTGCCATCTGCTGCCTCAGCAGAAATCCAGATTCATAAGACCAGGCTACATTGTCCCAGTATTCATCTGACCAGTCTTGGTGAGCCCTTGTCCACTGCAGCCTCAGATTTCTGTTCTTGGCTGACAAGAGTGGAACCTGACATGGTCTTCTGCTGTTGTAGCCCACAGTTGTAAAGAGTGGTTATCTGAGGTTCTGCAGCCTTTCTGTCATCTCAAACCAGTCTGGCCTTTCTCCTCTGACCTCTCTCATCAGCAAACCATTTCAGACTGCAGATCTCCCTCTCACTGGATGTTTTTTGTTTTTGGCATCATTCTGAGTAGACTCTAGAGACTGTTGTGTGAGAAAATCCCAGGAGAGCAGCAATTTCAGAAATAATCAAACCAGCTCGTCTGGCACCAACAGTCATGCTAAATCATGTCACAGAGATCACATTTTTTCCCCATTCTGATGATTGATGTGAACATTAACCGCAGCTCCTGACCTGTATCTGCATGATTTAATGCACTGCACTGCTGCCATATGATTGGCTGATTGAATAACTGCATGAATAAGCCGATGTACAGGTGTTCCTAATAAAGTGCTCAGTGAGTGTATGTACCAGTCATAAGGTATGCAGTGTTTTACCATTTTCAAATATCATGAAAGCATCATTGTCATTCATAAGGGAAAAATTACATAGTGTAAAAAGGTAAGGTAAAAAGTTTTACCTTCAACAGAGGTGTCATAAATTCTGCAGCCATAGTAGTCTCCCAGGAGTTTCTGGATGCTTTGGTTGTTAAGTTTGGTTCAATATCAGCTAGACAAAGTCAAACAGAAGGTATTTTGTGGAATACATCACATCATTGAAGGTTATCTGCTATTACTTATTATTTTCAAGTTCTGATTTTCGCTAATCTTTCCCCCCAGTGGCCATATGTGACACTAGAATTCCATCTTTGCATATACAATCTCTCTGCAGTGCCTGAATTAGTCTGGGTGTGACTCATCTTTTCAGGATTTAGACAAATAAGAAAAGGTAATGTGCAGCTTCAGCAAACTTTAAAATTATTTTGCAGCGACAGACTGGTGGTGGGCTTACAGTGACTGGCGTGCAATAGGTCTTGTAGGGATCTGAGCACCAAGTGGACAGTTGTAATAGTGTCATCAGCTCCTTTTCCCAGTGCCTGTGACAGCTGATCCAGATCCGTTTTTATGTGTAGGGTGAGAAAGGAACAAACATCCTCCACAGGTGGCTGGATGATGTTTTGGACAAACTAAAAGGAACAGAGAGTTGGGGACAATGTCATGGTCAGATTCAAAGGAACAAGCAAAATTCTATATTATATCAGCTTAAGTCTTTATATTTTTCAGACTTTTTATTTTGCAGAGAGAGTATTATCTGGATAGAATCATTTGATATCTCAGCTGCACACCCTGTCAACTCTGAAAAAATGGTGGTACCTACACTCAAACAAAGTTATCTACTCAGCAAGTGCTACTACGCAGTAACTGTTGATGCAGATTTTCAGAGGCCTCTCGTTTTGAGAGCAATTCTTCTTCTGCTCACCTGGGACTTATCTGAGGCTCCCAGCAACAAAGCCAAATGTGTAACCAGTCTGACCAGAGTGAAGGGAGTCAGAGACATGTTTTTAGTGTCCAGAGCATCTGGGTTTTTTCTCTGCTCAGGGTCTCCCAGGATGTGGCCGGGCCTTGTACGATCCCTAAAACAACAGATAAGCATCAGTCAGTTACCAGTATGGGGGAGATATTTAAATTTAACTAAATCACCACAAGATGTGCAGCTGGTTATATACTAGATATGTTTCTACTTAAACACCATAAATATTAAAATACAGAACTTACTTTGCTCTTGAGTGTGGAGTGATCATTTATCTTGCCAACCAAATCACCAAAACAGACTATTTAAATTTTTAGAAAGCTTAGGATGCATATAGTCAATACTTACATATTCTACAACAGAACTGAAACTATGTGTTTGTGGCCTTTTTTTTCCCCATTCACAAAATACCTATAATCAATACTTTTGAATGATCCCTCCTTATACTATCCAACCCTAAAATCCTGTTTTAACAGGAAGTACACTAAATTCAGGAAGAAACATCCTTTTAAAAATTCTGGTTTACAGTGACAGTAAAGAGACTATTCAGTGCATGACTGTAGAATGGCCATTAATGACACTCACTGCTGCAACGGAAGTTGTTTAAAATTAGGCAAGGCTGAATGATGCGTCCCTCCCACCTCCTCGCCACACTCCAAACATTTGCCTATCTCCATGGGCAGGCCGCACTGCAGTGGGACATAGCAGATCAGATCATTTTGCTCAGAAATCAAATTTCTTATCTACTGTATGTTCTTACCACTTAATGCCTGTGAATATATATTAACTGGAAGTGGATAAATATAGCTTACCTTATCAACAAAGCATGGATGATTATTCGTACACACTGTGGAAAACAATCAACCAATTAAAATAATCTTAAATTCACCTGAATTATTGAGACAGGACTAAATTTACTAATTAGTAAATGGGTTTATAATTCAATATGATGATGCAAACTCAGAGTGAAACAGGTTATCCAAAGACTTTTAGACATCTGTTATAGAAAATAAAATCTGCTGAAGAGATAGAATGAAAAAATACTACAGATTATTGGAGGAAACCAAGAAAAATATCCGATGAATGAAGCTGCAAGAAACCAAAATTTAAAATTTTTGTTTACTGTATATATGACTGTGTAATACTTACCATACCAAGTGATGTTCCAATCGCTTTGTGGTATGGCTGCCTGGGCAACAGCTAACATGTCATCAGGCATTGTGGGTATAAAAGCCGTCTGTTAGATTAAATCAAATGAAGATGATACATTTGCATTAAGGTTACATGAAAGTAATTATCAATTATTATTGAAGCTAGAAGTAATTTAAAGAGCTTTTCCTTCCAACTGCAAGTAGTAATGGATTAAAAGATTTTTCAAGATTTATTTTTTCTGCTTTACAGCATAAAATATCTATAATCTATCTCAGGGCATCGTAGTAAGTTACTCATTAGTTTGAACGAAATTTTAAATTTTGTATTCACTATTTGGCACTGACCTCTTTTTTATATATATATTTTTTGAAATAAATCCAATGAAATTTGAAACTCCCATCACTATATTATGTAAGGCACCCTGAAGTTGTACAACTCAAAGCCTCCTGTCATTTGACACAGATAGCAGCTGACGGTTAGAGAGGCAGATATGAGAGACATTTACCTGCATATTTTCAGGAGACAGACCAAGTTGCTTGAGTGGCATCAGCAGGACGTGAGTCTCAGTGAGCAGCACAGCTGCCAGATGGGTGGTCAGCTCAATGACAGCATTATCCCCAACAGTATTACCAGGGTCGATGGTCAGGGCTCCCAACCTGTTCTGAACCAAGGCTGAGGCAAAATCCCTTACCTCTCTTTGATGCAGATACATCGACCCTTGGATGAATTCTCCAAATGCTTGGCGTCGCTACAGGGAAGATATAAGACAATACACAGTGGCAATAAGCAAGTTTTTTATTGCACCATTTTGAACATCTGACAACAAAATATTAGTTGATGGTTGCTGATTAATATCACTACTGAGCAAGACTTGATATTTCCAAGAAAAAAAATTTGACAAAATAATGTAAGGTTCTGCACCATAAAGCACATGTTTTAGGTGAACGGTTAGTTCACTGTTTTACTTCCAGATCTGCACATTATTGTCTTAAGTTGTTATGGTACAAATTTGTAAGTGGCTTTTGAGCTTCACACGAAAAAACATCTTAGTGATATTTTAACAGATAGATCACCACCATTCAGATCTGGTCTTATTAAAGATGGTTTTTCATACAATGTAATGATCAGCAGGTCATAGAGGGTTTTGCAATTTTAGCAATAATCAATGGGTGTAATTTTCCAAATCTGTGACTCTGTTAGGTATGTGCTATAATTTGGTTAGGGATTTGTTTAATCTCCAAAATTGCTTTTTACAACTGTGATTGACTCAAATGCAGTTTTTTTGACAGAAAATTACATTTTGTGACATCTTGTTTCCTTTTTTAAAGAGGAAGTCCACAGATTTTACATATTTAGATCAATGTTTTTGTCATGAGGAATGCTCTCCCTGTTGTATCCTGTGGAGTTTAAATTACTCTGAAAATAATGCTGATGATCTCATTATAGTATAACCCTTTTCTTATTTTGGATTGTGTTACAGAAAACTGCACTCTCTAACTGCATCCCATTTCAGAATGACAAATTCCTCTAATCTGCAGGCAGGAGGTTAACGTTTTCCCCTCTAGATCTCAATTCCTCTCAACAAAGGTGCCCATACCAATGAACGGAAGACATTTGTCTAGCCACAAGGCACAATTCCTCACTGGATTCCCAGACTGAACAAAACTAATTGTCCTCAGTCAAGCTGGAAAGGTTGCTGCCTAGTGGTGTGTAATGTTTTTTCCTTTGTGCCCTCTGGGTGACCCAACATACGAATTTTCTGATATTTTCATCTTTCCTGTAGAAAACTAGAAGGATTTGTTAGTGGTGCGCACTGCCCACTGATGTCCATCAATGATGAAGCATTTTCACTCAGCATGCAGTACTTAGATTTCTTTAGAGTGAACACACACACATCACGACTAGAGTGACGGCGGCATACTGTACTTCAGAAAAAAAAAAGTTTCTTTTTGCATCAGAGTTTAGGGAGGTGTTGAACGTGCAGCAAACGCAAATGTTTAACATGCTTTAAGTAGCAAACGAGGTAGTACGTGTCATTGGAGATTAATTGATCTCTTAGTTCCTCACTCACAGTCCTAATTTCAATTTGTGAATGAATTCCAAAAATCTATGTCATATTTTCCTGAATGAGATCAGCCCCTGCTCAATTCTTCTGCCTCTTAAATACTCTTGATGTGTAATATATTGCTCAGTTTCTCCAAAGGAGTATTTTATCATCGTTCATACCTCAGGGGTGGGATGAAGACCTGTGTTTGCAGACTTGTACAGAGTCGTAACCTCTCGGAAAAGCGCCAGGAGGATGAACATTGTTCGTTTCCTTGGTGGTGCGGCGCATTTCTAAATCGATGAAAAACAACCAAAAATGAATCAGTGAGAAGCTACACCATTCTATTCAGACTTAATGGGCATTTGGTCCCAGAGTCAACTATGGCAGTGAAACAGATCTCAGAGTCTGGCAAAGGCTGTCTTTTAATGAACATACCAATGTGTTTGCGAGTTTTTTTTTTTAACTTTTAGATCGAGAGTTCCTCTATTCCAGGCAGCTGCTGATTTCCATTCTTTACTATGCAGTATTAAAAATTTCTGCAATCTATCGCAGTGAAAATCAAATCGCTCAACTTAATTTTTGGTCAATATTACATGTCATTGCATGGTAATGCATTTTAAGTGCAAACTGATTTAAAAAGTCCGCTAGTGATTTCCTTACAACAATATTTGAATGATGGAATATATAATAATTTCAACTTCACTGTGACTGATAACACCACTAAAGCATACTCCAAGTCTCTGTAGTATTTGCAAAATAGTTGCCTGTAATGTAAAGTATATTTTTTTTTAGTAGAAGGACTTAAAGATACAAAATCACTGCATTCCATATATTATATGTTGTATAACTGATAACAAATGGCAAAGTTTATATAAACTACCCATATTGATTGTGGGTTTTGTCAAAACAGAAAGATTTACAGGAATGAGTCAAAGATACAAGACTGAGTGCATGGAACATTACTTAGAGCAACAAAGAGTTGGGTAAATCAAATTTCAATACCTCGCAGACTTCTTCTATCTGCTCAACATCCCCGTCCACTACTGCCTTTGCAACTGCATCCCTCACCGACTTGTATTCATCCCCGTACACAAGAAACTGGTCCATCTGGCCTCCATCTTCATTCTGTTTACACCATGAATGGAGATAGAGGAGCACAAACACAATGCAGTATATCCAAATATATGAATATTAAATGGATCCGAGGTGTCCTGGTGACTTCGAGGGCCAGCAATAGTCTAATAACTGGGCTAAATTTGACGCCATGGTTTGTTTCCATGTTTTAGTCAATGAAGACCTGCACACTATCAAATGGTAGCATGTTGCTGATGACTGGCCCCACTGGCTGCATCATTTAATAGGGTGACATATTTACTTGTTTTATGATCTAAACATTTTTGGTAGAGGATTTGTTAATGAATGGTGGTGTACCTGCTGACGGATCTCTTTAGGGAAAAGCCAGCTGAAGTTTGGTTGTTTCACCAGCGTCTGGACGAGCTCGACACCATGCCATTCGCTGAGCTTGCGGATCAGGTAAATGCGGTACCAATCATTCCCACTATCCTCACAAACCTTTTTAACCATTTTAAGGAAATCTTCTGCTCCATCTGGAAAATTGTTATCTGCAATAGCAATGTAGTCCAATAAACTAGTTATTTTCATATAGTTATTTTCATTGCTAACCAATATAAACTGTCAGCAGTAGTGGAGTTACAGTATCTCACCAGACAGACAGTCATTGATGACATAGGTGGCCATTGTGAGGGACAGACGCAGTCGGGCGATGTGCTGTAGATGTTGAATAGACACTGTTGTTGGAAAAGAAGTGACTTGAGCCAAAAACAAGCACAGGAATTCTGTTTCTTCTCTGAAAAATGGCTTCAACTCTTCAGCCTTCTTGCCCTCCATAGGCATTTTCTCCCACATGGAATCCTGCAGAGCATCAGTTAACCATTACTTCAACTGACCTGTATCAGAAGTGAACAGAAAACCCAAACCAAAGCTTGTGGTACAGTTACCATCCACACTCCTCCATAACCCTTCTTGTCCCATTCAAACACTGTAGGGTATCCTGTAACGCTCTTAAATAATGAGCATAAGTAAAACAACTACTGTAGATCTATGCTACCCTGACATTGCACATAAAGCTGCACTTAATCCAACACAGAAGACCCCTGCTCCTTTGCTGACACCACTGGTCTAAGTTGTGTCCCAGAGAGTTCCCCAACATCTGGTTCCCTATTAATTTTATTACCAGACAAATGGTTGACCATTGTGACACCTAATTGCCCTGCAATCTTAAAATACCACATAGTAAATAAAGGGAATGTGTAATGTCTTGTTGGAAAAATAATTTGGTTTTGGGATCTCATACTTAATAAAGACTCTCACAGCAACGCAGTTTTTATGCTGCATCATGAACAGCAAACTGTTCCCCAAGTAATTTTTTTTGAATGTTTTCAGAGAAATCTTCTTTCCATCTTTTATCGGTCCATTTCTACATTATTAAACATGAGAAAAACAATACTTTTATATCTTTGTTTAAAAGATGTTTTACCTCCAAGCAGTTGATGTACAAGGCATAAAGCTCTGCTTTGTTGTGCTCATCCACAAATCTGCTTTCTTCAATAGATGACAAATGCTGCTGCAAATATCCCTTTACTTCATCAAAGCTGAAAAACAGTTGGGTTCATCATAAACTTGGCACAATATAAAATAGCTTTGCAAGGTGAAGCAGAGGAGCGCAGACATTTTCACACAACAAAATTCCTCAATGTGAATAATGCTGTAATGCGGTCAAACTTCTCTGTTGACAGCATGTCGAATTTTAACATTACAGTGACACATTTAGTTTATCTACCTGAACTTCAGCAGCAGCTTGAGGATCACAGATCGCACGACTGGGTTGTTATCTGGGGACTCGTCAAAAGGTGACAGATCTTTGGTGTAAATCTGTTTATCTTCTGGTTTGAAAGATGATTTAGAGTAAATATTAGTAACAAAAAAAAGACTTATAATAATCTTAAGTTATTAAAAGTGTTGAATATGCACATTGTACAAGTATATTGCACATAAACAGAAAGAGTTGCACAACATATCAAGTCAAAACAAGAGGGAATAAAAGTTTTTAAAAAAGAAGATAAATTATTATGTCTAAGAACTAGGGATGTTGTGATCCCAGTTCCAGTCTATTGGGTATCTGCTGATACTGAGTCCAATCCTATAATTATATTTACTTAAATGTTGATTAAATATGCATCTTACACATCGAAATAACGACTGTAACCTTTTAAATCTGACTCACCTTAAATTCTTAAGCTTAAATTATTGATATGATACAGATGAAAGTTTAAGTAGGCGAATGTGACTCAGCTAGAGAGAAGGCCACTCTGTTTGAGTTGTTGGAACTACAGAAACACTTGCAGTTTTACAGTGGTGGTACAGAGTGATGCTTTTTTTTTTTACCTCATAAACAATTTTCAGCTGAGTACAGACATTGGCTTACAGAGAGCGCACAAATCCAACTCTTTGATTTCGGCATGCCATCAAGTTACTCACAGAATTAACGTTCAGCTGCTAGCTGAATGTTTTGTACACTGCTCTTCGCTAATAAGAGAGGAGAGATAACAGGTTCATTACCGTCGGAGATTGGAATTTGTTCGGCCATATTTTATCTGATAACGACCCATAAAATATGCATCGATTGGCCCCGAAACCAATTCTTTGGGATCAGCCCGGGACATCCGTACTAAAAACCAACTTTCATATATAAAAACCTGTATAAAAGGTACCTAGTAATAGGAATGTTTGTAAAAAAAAAAAATTGTCAAAGCTGAAAAAAATCCAGGTTCATTAGAAAATAAGGTGTAGAAAACAATGAGGGAACAATATTTCCTGGACAAGAAGCAATACAGTAAGTGGTACCTGTCTCAACCTTCACGTAGGACAACAGAAGGGTGATGACACCTGGGGCTGGTGGCGTATTGTCCTTGAAGCACACAGTAGAGAGCATATCAACAAAGAAACCATTGCAACGCCGCCTGAATTCTGCATTTTTCTTGAAAGAAGCCCTGCAAAAAGAAAAAAAATACAACATAAAAATTAAAGCAGTGACTTTTTATTAGTGTAACGTGGCTAAGATTAGCCAACTGATTCCACAGAAATTACACTCTGTCAGGGGACGTTCTTGTTTCAGTTTGTATCTCACTATATTTCCTCTAAGCAATTACACACCCACTTTTTGGTAAGCGAGTGTATTATACATTACAACCATACACATATATAGAGTGTACAAGCCGCTTGCTTGCTTATCTAGAAAAGATTAGGTTGCTACACATCTTTCAAAAGGAAGTGTCCGATTGGGTATTAAAACACACACTCAGCGGGATATAGGTGTGTGCACAATAGAAAATGGCTGAGTGAGACCTGTCACAGGACTCAGTGTCTTAGTGCACGAATATTTCGTAAATGACAGGTGGATCATTAAACTGAGCTGCTAAGCACAGTACGGTGCAAAAAAGGCTCCTGTGCAATTAATAACAACAGTGGTGCAGTGATTAACATGTTCCTGATAGCAAGCAACTGTAGTGCTTACAGTATGTCCTTGAACATGAACAGTTAAACCCTACGAGCTCCGCAGCTTCTTTATTGTAACTGATCCTTAGCAGAAAAAGTTTCACATTTGGGTTTTTACAGGTGTTAAATGGTGAATGAAATATTTAAAAATCTCACCTGATTTCTTCAGAGACATGTGGCTGAAAGTCATTTGGTAACTGTTGCCTGCACTTGGGACAAGAGGTCCATCCTGAATCCAGGCTGGCCCTGATGCATGTGGAACAGCAGATGTGATGGCATGGCAGCCCCACAGGGTCCTGAGGCTCTCTCAAGCACACCATACACTGAAGTCCAAACCTTTATGAAAATGTGACCAACATCAATCAAATTCACTTGCGGATAATTAAAGAACATTCTTCAGTATTTAATTTAAAATAATTCATCTGTCAAATTGACAAGCTCTTACCTGAAAAGCTGATCACTAGCCCCCTGCTTACAGGACGTCAGTACTTTAATCACAGCTTGAAAAGCTTTCAGTGATTTAATATCTGAGTTGCCCTCCAGAACCTTAGAAATAGGCAAAAAACATTGGACATAAATATAACAAAAGCAATACATGAAGTCCAGCCAAAGGAAATAAACGAAAAATCATGTAAAATAGAAAACAGTAATGTGGCAAAATGTGACAGAAAACCAGATTAAAAAGAGAACCATCACATTTAATGTAGGCCACATGGCTTATGCATGTTTTTTGTAGAATGTATTGGTCATTAAAAATCTACTCACCCTTAAGGCTTAAGGCTCGAATGTGATTCAGGACCAGTATTCTGAGCTGAATATCTTCATTATGAAAACTCAGCAGCATGTGTTCCACAAACAGTGAGAGGATGTAGGTGCGCTTCCAGACATTACTATAAAGTATTACAAACAATAATCACGATTAGTTTCTTGTAGAAAAATATGCCGATTCACCGTACTCCTAGGCAGTATTTTACATCTGTGCAGAAAATTAGTTAGCAGAGATGGTAAGCACTAGATGATGGTTTAAACAATCACCTCACTGATTAAATTTGTGTAGCCTTTGCAATGTGAAATAGCGTCACATGACAATACTAATGATGTGTTTCATAAAAATGCAATAACTTCTTCTGACGTTAGCAGAAGCACTCTTTATTTGAGGTGTGACAGGCCGCCTCTGGTATAAAGCACTTCAGGAAACCTTGCTGTTGCTTGAGTTAAAACGGCAAATTTTCATTTTATTCACTGAGAAATGCCTGCCAGGCAAGTTGTAGCACAAATCATCAAGCTGACAAAAAGACTGAAGCATTACTATCATCTCATCTCAAAACTAACTCTCTGCTTTACTTTCTGACTTGCTGCCTGTTGTAATTATTAACAGTAACGGTTGTGAATGAGATTTTTGTGCACTGCAGTCGTTTGGTGTTAAAAGGGCTCAATTCTCAATAGTCTGACTCTTGGCATTTTATCACAATGTGAAATATGGACAAATAACCAGTCTATCAAAGGGCTAATACATAGAAACACCAAACCATTCACTCCTATGGGCAACTGTGACCAGACTGTGGGATGGAACCAGAGCAACCACACAGGAATATGCAAAATCCACACAGAAATTCAGCCATCTTGAAACCTTACTATCCAATATCTAAGTTAGTCATTTACCCTGTGGAAGATTTTACTGATTTTGGGTATGAGTATTTTACTTTTAATCCCAGTACTGTGCATCAGCAATTTACCTGAAATCACGGAGTCTTTCTTTACATCGCTGTCCATATTGTTTGATGTTTTGTTGGGAGCAAATCAACTCCAAAGAGGCCTGAAGCCTCTTAACCTGCTTCAACCAGCGCTGGCAGAGAGCATCAGTATCTAAATCAGGAGACTCCAGGTATTCAACACAAGCCTTGGCTGCATGGACATCCAAAACCTACAGGACAGCAAAATAGTTTGGAAGTGATTCAGTATTTTTGCAAAATTTTAAACACTTTGTGAAAAGATTATCGCAGGAAAAAACTTAAATCTTAGCATGATTGACTTTGTTTAGGGGTATGGTCACTTGTAGTATAATGGATGAATGAGCCTTTGAATAACACAATGACTAATTAAACATCCTTTTTATCTCATACGAAAACAGATCAAGTTTGTAGGATGGGCATAAATGTGTTTAATTATTGCAGTCTTTGAAGTTTCCTCAGAAAATGTTGCTGGAATTTAGAAATTAGTTTACCATCTCGGGACAATGTCTAATGTGCTGGTTTCCTCGCAAAGGAGAAACAATTTCAGGCTGAAGAGAAATCATCCGAGAGAGGTTCTGAAGACGACTTTGGTAGAAATGGTATGCGATGTGGATGTGAGGAAGAGAAAGCTCATCTTCATCTCTTATTTGTCTTTTTATTTCATCAACACAGCTGGCCAAGGCCTGACACAAGAGCTGAAGAGTAAATGCACAAGTAGATTAATAATAAATTATGCGTTTTAAACTATAGCGACATTAATGAGTAACCAGTTAAAGTTAATAGTTTGAAGCATTTAAAAGATTTTTAGTAAACAAATTTTTCATGTAACCCAAGCATTAGTATGAGTTTAGTTCAATTTCCTGCCACTGTTAGCCATGTGTAGCATCAAAATACAATTGTAATGAGTGGAGTAATGCATTACTCTCTTTTTATAATTGAAACACTAGTGTACACCTAACTCACTGAGTGAGCAGAGTATAATGCAAGATGCTCCTGTTCCTGTAACGAGTTTGTGTACATTATCATTAAATATTCTGTGGATTATACTTGTCACACTGGTAACATGGTTTATATTTAAG
Organism: Xiphias gladius; assembly: GCF_016859285.1. Taxonomy (NCBI): domain Eukaryota; kingdom Metazoa; phylum Chordata; class Actinopteri; order Istiophoriformes; family Xiphiidae; genus Xiphias; species Xiphias gladius. Next base: position 10,571,711 of record NC_053405.1, read on the forward strand.
TTTATGTCTACTGTATAGGCACAAGGGACCAGAAAAGTCAAAGAGTGAAAATAATTCCATCCAGCTTATAATGTTGAGCTTTTGCATATACTTTGCCAAAAAGGCATTGATTCAACAGTATGCTAAATTTTGAGGCCAATTTGATTGTTGTACTTGACTGCACTGGACTGGCTGTAAGAGAGAAGCAGATAAATGTTTTGAGGATATGAGAGTAGTAGTATTGCAGTAAATGGATGCAGTAACAAAGGATTTTTATTACCCTCACCTGCAATTCTTCATCTGATCCTACTTTCATTGTCATTGAAACAAAATCCCGTAGGTACTTTTCAAAAAACTCTTTCCTCATTTTTCCAGTCACATTTTTAACCATGTAACTGCCAAGTGGAGTGTTCAAGAACAGCTTTCGAAAATCACCAGGTGAATAAACTGTAAAGGAAAGTTTAGAGTCAGTCTAAAAAGAGATATTTCAGTTACAAAGCTAATACTTCAAATGTACATCACAATTCTGTCCATTTAGATATGTTACTTATAGAGTATGATAGTTACTTTCATGTCTGGATGTTTGCATCATGAGCCCATCCAGGAAGTCCTTGATCCACCAGCTGAAGGGCACGAGGCAACGCATCGTGTTGCCACCTGTGGCATGGCTTTGTACCAATAATACCCTCGAGATGTAAGAGAGTCAGGATGCACATGTTACAAATGTGATTTTTCAAGACAGTGGAATCACATCATTTACTTTGTAACCCAAACAGCCTCTAGCTGGCGCTGTAATTCACTTGAGTTTACTTGAATTTTTCTTGAGTCAGAAAACAAACCATTCAGAACCAGCAGCTGACAATTTGAGCTAAATACATACCATGATCATACTACCAAAAGATACTCACTTGCTTTCAACCCTCACATAAGGCACATGGAGCATATCTTTGCTCCCAAATATCTCAAGCCATAAGTCCCTGATGTCATCCCCACCATTCAGCAGAAGGTCCAAATTGCAATCACGGTCAATGACTGAGACCAAGTTGGCCAGAAGTGGAGTGACAACTGCTTGGATTTTCCTCCACAGTGTGTGTCTGTGAAAAATATTCACGGAGCTTTCTTAAAATCTAACTGACATTTGCACGTGTATAAAAATTACAGTTGAGAGAGGTATAGCATGTCAGTTGTAACCAAACCTCTGTACTGGCAGTGATTAACAACTAAACAGCTTGTTAAGCTGGAATTTGAAGTAGTGCATTTTTAATTTTACACCAAAGCAAAACATGTCTATACAAGTGATGAATAAATCACAGATAAAGATTTTATGCCAGTATAGCGAGGAGAAATGCCATGTAGACTGGTAAGGTTAGTGATATAAAGGAAAGACCTACAGGAACGTTCCTCCCTCTTGAAGAGCGCTGACATTAGATGCCTCAGTTAGTACCCAGTTTTTTGGACTGGGGATGCCGGATTCATAGTCCTCCAACAAAAAGTGAAGACGCTTCCTCACAATGTTTGCGAAGACACCTTAAAAACAAAATTCATTTAAAATAACTCATTCAGTAAGATGCAACTTTACGGCATACAGAATACATGTTACATAATGATGGCCTGATTTCAAAAGATGACCCAAATGACTGATTTTCTAACCTTGTGTCTGACTTTCATCCAGAAGTGTGAGCAGGCTCTCAATTCTCTTAGTGCTGAGTTCTGCACTGTCTTCTGCATCTCTGAGCATGTTCACTGCACTCTGCACACAGCTCCGCACCAGTTCTTTAGTATCAAACAATTCTCCCAAAACCTGAGAAAAAAAGATATTAGGTAAAGTCAATTAACAATAGCAACATCTGAATTAGGAAAAATGTCCAAGAAGTGAATCCTCCTCAGAGACCATGAGTAATCACTAGAGGTCAGATAGTCTAATTGTAACAGTTGAATGAATGAATACATGGTTTGTTAATGAGTTAAAGTTCTGAACCTATGAGGTGCTTTTCATTTACAAACTATATTTTTAAATATCTTGGAGTATGAGCTAAGTTCTAGCTCTGTTAAACTACTTGTTATGACAGGTAAGTCTTGTATCACCATTTAAAAATAATGCACTTGTAGATAACAAAAATAAAAGAAAAAATATGGTGGCAAATGTTAAGTGGTGCTTGACCATACATCAGAAAATAGTAAATTATGTTTTGATTATGTGGCCTAATAATCACAAACCCGCTCATTCTTCCAGGTTTATGAATATGGATTGGAAAACTACACTTACAGTGGAGTCATCATTTTGTGGCACACTGACGTGCTCTTCTGTCTCCATGGCTTGAAAAGACAGAGAATTATAGGATAATTCATCCATTTATTTAAAATATGACATTCTTAACCAAAAGGTGTTTGATGAATTACCTTCAGGTGGATCTTTAAAAAGGTCACTTATACGTAGATTTTTCAAGAAATTAACATCAGAAACAAACTCTTTTGATCTTCTGAGATCATCAATGTGAACTGATTTCCAAGGACCTGAAAAAAAAAGTCAGACTAATGAAGTCACAATATAATAGTTTTAACTTTTGTTTACATTTTTTGGTCTTGTGTGTGTGTGTGTCTGTGTGTGTGGAAAACAGCAGGACTAACCGCCTTGAAACCCAACATAGGAGGTCCCACCCTCAATGCGAGGAAGTTTGGTGACAAAGTACAAAAATGTCTTTGTAATGTCAGTAGTGGTCCACTTGTTTATTTCATTTATGGATGAATACCTGAGAAATCCAAACATTAAGCATATGTAAAAGCAAAAAGTGAACAAATGTGAGCTTCTGCAATGATGTTAAAGAAAGATATAAAAGAAAGTTATTATGTGATCATCCTAAAACTCACTTAGCTGAAGAAAGAATGTTCCTTCTGTACGAGTCTTCATCATAGTCTGTTTGGATAATGAGCACTTTGTCTGCATGTATTGAGCTCAGAAATTCCCTAATACCAAGATATAGGAATGATTTACATTTGAATAGACACATAGACCGTATAAGTGTACAATATAATGTGAAATATTATCAGTTTTATAATTGTCCTAAAAAGAATCCTGAGAAACAGAAGCACAGGGTTGTGGGTAAAGGCCATTGTTTAGATTGAAATGAGTACCTCAGCAAATATGATACGCTTTTTATACTATATTTACATACCTGATTTCCTTGAGAAAAGAGAACTCTGTTTCAAACTGCTGCAGTGATAGCAGCTTGATATCAAGCTTTGTCACATTCTGCAGTTGTTGAGTGTCTGTTGCAGTCAGTAGCCTGGAAAAGGTTGTGACCTTCAAAAAAGAAAAAGAACTAACTAACAGAAAAAGCCACCCACATAAATTGTTACATTGTCATGTGCTGTCAGTCTGTGATTTATAATATATACCACAAGTTAGGCTTCGGCTGTGATTTGCATATAACTGCAGCATGATATTGTTTATACAGTAATCACTTCTTCTATAAACTTTTTCTGTATGTTATTTTTTTTTGTCATTTACTAATGCATACTGAAATTTCAACAGGCTTTTACCATTATGAAGTAAGAATTTCTATTTACTGTAAAACCTGAAATAACTTTAATTTCCTACTTCCATATTTAAAGATGGAGGAAATGGACAATGTGAAGCTAATTCAACAAATCTTTAAGTGTAAGTAGCCATTGCTTTATTAGCAGAGCAAGAGCTAATTTAATAAAAATATTAAGGTTGTTCCCCATACAACAAAAATCATGTCTTGGGCCAATGGTCAGTAGTTTGCCCCCTCTGCAGCCAACAAAGCACACTTGCCGCAAACTCCTCCTAGTTGAAGGTAATGACTGAAGCCATATTAAAGCTGTTTCACTTACTAGGACATGATCCCATATAGCACTATTGAAAATAACAAATTTAGTTCATGGGTATGTGGGTGCCACTAACCTATGAACTAAGGAAAACCATGAAAAATTCCTCTTTGGGAAATACTCTATCACTGCCAGTTTACTATTATTTAGCTTACTAACATGGCAAGATTTTCCTGGACATTTTTAATCAGTAAAATTAGAACTATACTAGAATAAAAAACAAGTGAATATTGATATTAATAATAATGTTAAAGGTCTTGACAAAAGCCCCCCTGTTCCTGAAAAAACTTTTATTTCTACTCCCTTTGTTTTGGATTTCTCTCTTTGACTACTGACTGTCAGCATAAACTGACGAGTATTAAGAGAGCCCTTATTTCTGATGGGCCTGCCATAACATATGCCAGATGACTGCTGGTATGTTTTTTTTTTTTTTTTTTACCAGTTTTTTGAGGTAGAGTTTTCCTGCAATATTTGATAGCATAATCAAAAAAAAAGAAAATTACCTCAGTGAAGAAGAAGCTGGACAGTTCCAACTGCTGTGTGTGATAGACAATGTAGTCTCCCAATGATCTGTGCATCTCCGCTTTAACATATTCTTTTGTAAGATGTTCTCTTTCCTCATCAGGCAATCTTGATTTGTCCAAACGAACAACTGAGTCTGGAGTAGCACAGTTAAGCAGAATGTTTTTGGCTTTGTCCAGTGTTGTCTGAGTATCTGTTTTAAAACTTTGATTCTCTGTTACTTGCAAGACCACAGAGGAGCATGTGTCTGAGTGGTAACCAATGAAGACATCACTTGGAACATACTGCTTTTTCATGGAGAGTTGACTATTTAAGGAGACAAAACCATCAACCCAGTCTTGTAGTTTTCTAGCAATGTACTTCTGCTCATCTTTGAGAACAGTACTGATGTCCAAGTAGTGCTTCTCCAACCTGTTAATCAGCGGGATTGGAAACTGTTCGTAGACCACCTCTTTCTCTTCAATAACAATGAGCCTGAAGTTTTTGTGAACTCTGCATTTCACACGATGTGTTCCTAATCCTAGATCAACATACTTTTGACCTCCTAGAGTCACATAGTATTGGTTGAGAGCATCATACAGACTTTCGTATAGATTCTGAAGATTCAGTAGCACCACTGTCTGTCCAGTCTCCATGCAAACCTTGACGCGATTGATGTTCCTACAAATCTGTGTGTACTCCTGATCTTTTGGGAAACCAGACCCAAAGATGATCTCTGGATGGATTTGGTGAGAGAAGAATATCTGTTGGAGAATCTGAAGAGCTGCGTAGTTTTTTGTGAGGATTAAAAGGTAACGATTTTCCTCCACTTGGCAAGCTGAGATGCTTTCCTCGACCATACCAATGGCGGTGATGTTGGCATTTTCACAGTCATCCCTGAGTTCTTTGCTAAATATGGCCATCACATCCACATCATCTTTTCCACTGAAGTTTCTCAGGACTGCTCCAGTGATTTTATCTGCAGTAGGACACTCATTAGACATTCTGGTAATTGAAAATACCATCTTTATCAGACTGTAGAAATCCCGCAGACCAAAAAAGCCTCTGCCTTCTCTGCATATTGTCATATATGCTTCTGCAAAGGGTTTAAAGAGGTGTCTGATATTTTCAAGGGCCTTTTCTTCAGATGAGCATATCCCTGTAGCACTTTTAATCAGTTCTTGCTGGTTTGGATCTCCACGGGACACAAATATTCCGCGATTCATCTTGGCAGGGTCTAGCGCCCAGTTGGAAATTCCAATGAACCCAACCCGTTTATGAGGCTGGGGCTCATCATCAACGCAGCCCTCTTCCAGTAATGGGTGCAGTGTTTTCAGTGGCATTTTAGGGGAATCCTCAGCCAATCCAATCTCATCAAGAACAACAACCGAGATGTATTCATCCAAGTTTTTGCTTTCTTGAAAGCGGGCACATTGTTTGAATGTGCTGATGATTCCTTCAGGAGTTGAATGAGGGCTGCACTGGAAAGACACCAGATGTATCTGCTTCAGCCTCTTGTAGAGTTCAGAATGTGAGGCAGGGCCCTGCATTGCATCTGCAACTAGGGTTTTGGACAGTGATTTGGAGCTCCCTGGTTTCCCAACAATAAACAAGGGAATTCTTAGCTCAACACAGATCACCATCATGAAGAAATTCTCTTTCAAAGCCTCATTTCTTGCTATAGTCTTACCCATGGGTACACCATTGAGTAGGAGGTCCTGCATGAGTTGGATTTCCTGCAGTATTCTCTTTGTGTTGTATTCACGAGGAAGCAACTGGCTGATAGTTTTTCGATATGGCTTTTTGTCCTCCAAGCAGGATTGATAGCACACCCCAGTGGCCATCAAGAGTGACCAGATTACTCTGTCGCTAGCAGGTGAAAATGGTGACTTGTTTGCATCTTTTTCCCCCTGAAATTGCTGTTTAAGGAATGCTCTTAGTTCCACAACAAACATGGGGTGATTTTTGTGGAACCACACAAACACTTGCATGCAACGTTCAACATCCCTCAAACTGACAAAGCTGCATTAATCTTTCCTCTCCCTCATTAACTTCTGTGATGACGACATCACCTGGGTTATAGTTGGAATATAATGCTTCTCAATAAAGTTGGCCTTTGCCTGTCTTTGCACTGTTTGTTTGATATACATTTGCTCTGTTGAGTCACTGAGCTGCCCAAAGTCCCAAACAAGAGGAATCATGCTGGGGGGTAACACATGAACACGATACACAAGCTGGCGGCGAGGGATGGCACCAAGCCTGTCTTCAGTTTCCTCAACCCTGACCCGGTAGCCCAATCCTGATGCCTCTAGCCTCTCAATCATCTCATCTGTATGCTTCCTGTAAGGGTTGCAGGCAGCAATAATCTGCAGTCCTGTTTGAGAACCCAGTTGTTGTCCCTGCACTGAGTTATCACAAATGATCTCTTTGATGCTGCTGATGGCTTCTGTGGTGTTTGCCTCATCAAAGAAAAGAACTGAGTCAAAATCGAGATTCTTTTTATTAGTCCTTGCAAGAGTTTCTGCTTCCTTCACTTTATCGTGTATCATTTCTGATGTGGTTCCTCCATGAACCTTGACGATTTTCATGTTTTCTGCTGGTGCTCCACATCTTCTCAATTCACACATAAATTTTATGAGTCTCGTTTTACCACATCCTGTCTCACCCATTATGATGACAGGGATACCGCACTTAAATCTCATATGAATTGCCATCATTTTGAGGATATTATCAGTGGTAAGTTCATATGTTTCATCAGGATCTTTTGGCCACTTGATGCCAAGCACACTACACAGATGCTCAATCTTGTCAGCTCGAGGAAGCTGATCAAAGTCCCTATTAAAAGGGACTCCCTGAAGTTTTAAGCCAGCGTAAAGCTTTTGAGTCATGATGTTTTTCTTTATCACTTCTCCTGTCAAAGGATTTATGGCATCAACCCCATTCTGGTCTATGAGCTTCAGGTGAAATCCAATGAAAGTCATGGACATGTGGTCATCATTAAAAAAGATGTATGGATGTGGCTCAGACTCCCACCTTCTTCTAATGAGGAATGGAGCCAATTCCCTCTCTTTAAGCCCACTGATGTCAATTTGTTGCCCCCCTGGGCTCTGGTCAGTGATGCATAGTGATGGGGTTGCAAAGTCTTTGGACATTAAGATCATAGACTCAACCACAAAGTTTCTGAACCCATGAAGAGTGTCTCCAACAAACTCAAATTTGCAGAAGACTGAATTCTCACAGTCTTGCAGCTGAAGATTTAGGAACCAGACAAAATTACGTAGCTCTGCCCATGATGGATCTATTATGCCACAGTAGATTAAGAGTATCTGAAGACATTTTGCATGACTCCCTTCAATGCCCTGGTAAGTGAAGTTGTCAAGATTGTCATTGTTGTAAAAACGTGTGAGGTACTGGTATGGTCTCTGGTAAGCTTCACTCCTGAAACATTCATCATCCATGAGGGGATCATCACTCTCCATGTCAGCATTTTCCTCTCTCTTCATTTCCAAAGTCATAACCTCCTTTGGTGGACGACAAAAAACCTTAGGAAAAACGTCCAAGAACCCAAAGTCTTCCTTTCGTCCCTAAAAATATAGAAATATTTATAATTATTTGAGTTTAGAAACAATCAATCAAGCCTATGCTCTATTAATTTCACTTAAAAGTTATACCTTTTTCTACCAGCTACTAATTGTACCTACTGCAATTACATGTAGTATAATATTTAGTCAATCAACATTGTCATGTATGCAACTGAAACAAAATGCTAGGATTCTGAAAGGATGTTTTGTGTTGTGGTATCTACATTGTGTAGCACATAGGTCAACTTCAATTGTTTGAGAATCTATCTTATCACAACATTTCAATATCAATAATAAAGGAAACCAATAGTGTTCTGTGGTATGATTTCATATGATGAACAATGCACACAGTAAATCTCAACTTACAGATCTGGGGGCATATCTGGGCTGATAATTTATTGATTCCAGTAACTCGACGATGTACAAGTGTTGGTGGCTACAGCGCCACATCCGTCCATCTGAATCCATCAGGTACCGCAAAAAGAAAAGCTTGAAGAGGAATTCATTCAAGCCTTTTTGCACCTGGATAACATAATTTGCATTATTAGTAATGAGAACCACTTTGTTCAAAAAATCTAATAAGTTTCATTATTATGGTTATATAAACATTGCTTACCGAGGATGTGACATCAAAGTGAAACACTTTTAGATCTTTTTGTTTCGGTGTGTCATACAAAGACTTGAGAACCTTGTGGTCATCAACCTCATGATCAGTTAGACGGATGCACTTCTTGAATGCAGTTCCTGGTTCAACAGTTCCTTCCATCTTTTCATACAATCTTTGGACATACAGTGACTTACCTAAAATTGTGAATAACCATATTAAATTTGGCTGACAAAATCATGGCATCAATATTAATGGTGGAATATGCTACAGCTGTATCTCTAGGAAGCAAGAATTTTGTTACCACAATTCACAGAACAAGATCACTTTAATTTTGCATCTTGTTTTCTATAATAAATACTGTATAACTGATTTCATTCAAAGAATCCTAAAAACATTTAAGGTTATTTTCAACATTAATCGTCTTTTCTGCTGAGCATTATTGTTTGGAATACTTAAATACTCCAAAGCTGCTGAAACACAAATTCACAAATTGTGCTGCATATCTCAATTATATTGTAAACAAATGCATATTCCAAAACTGAGAATGCTTGTACTTTTCTAAAGGCAAGCATCATTCAGTACAAGAATTGCTTGAAGATTTACAGTAAAACTTGCTCATATAACATCCATTTTAAAGGACCGCACCGATACTTTAGAAAAATTATCTCCATCTCCAACAGAAAACTTTGCCAAATGCACAAATTAAGACTTGTGGAATAAAAGGTAGCCTTGTTCAATTATAGGCGGTCATGGAAATGCATATGAATGCAAAGATTTGGATGTTACATGTAGTTAAATAAGCAGGTGGTCTCTCTCAAATTCAGATTCTTAATATGTACTGTATAATGCATAACCATAGAAAATACTATTATTTCTTTAGTCGGTTTTATTGATGATGTATCTGTATAACCCTTACATAAATCTGGCACAGAGTGTAAAGTAGTGTTAGAGAAGAAAAAACTACTGCTCACCTACTCCTGCACATCGGGAAGCAACAATGCCAACAGAATGGCCACCTTTGAACGCAGCATTCTTGTAATCTGACATGACAGTGTAATACCTTGACAAGTATTTCTGGATATTTTCCAACGGCTCTTCTGGCACAAAGTCACTTTTGAATTGACTGAATGCAGTAGGAATATAGGTGTGCTCCCTGTCAGAGCTGCAAAAGATCACTAGCCTGTAATCATGTTTAAAAAGGGAACGGAGTTTCTGAAAACATTTCTCCATTGCACAGCTAATGTCATAGGTTAGTTGATCAGCCCAAAGCATTGTGTAAATCTTCTGGCCAGTGTCACCTGGTGTGAGACATCTCCTCAGGAAAAGCTCTACTTGCTCATGCGATGTTGCAGGGGTACACAAGAGAACCTCATCATAACTCGGCAGTGGTTCATCGTCACTGGTCATGTACAAGCAGATACTTGAAGTCAGCACCTCATTGTGTGGGCAGATTACGAGATTAGGTTGTTTTGAGCAGAAGCCATTTGGGAGCCTTCTTCTGATTGAATTGGACATTGTCAAACACCTGAATATGAACAAAATAAAGTGAGATGAAGGCAATGTTAAAAAAAAAAAAAAAAAGCACACATTCATTGTTAAAATCTATGTTATCACAAAATAACAAAAATATAAATTCAATATACAACACCTCAGCGAATTGCTCAACTTCACTTTGATTTTGCTCTCCTCTTCCAGACATGAGCATAAGCTTGTTTTGCAACTCTTTCAAGTCCTCATAGGTGCATGTCATGTTTTCCTCCTGTCCGTCCTGAATTTGCAGCATCAGGGAAGTCTCTAAAGCAAGCTATAGGGGGAAAGGTCAGTATGATATGGACCACGTTAGTGTTTATTTGAAGTTCGCAGACCTAAAAACTATCATCACTTGCAAAAAATAAGAAAAGACAGTTTAATTTAGTTAAATTATATGTACATTACTAATGTTATGAGAAATTCTAAGGTCTTTGTAAAAAAGTGTCTTATAAGGTAATTATCTGAGCAGTAAGTGTTCCTCACATATAAAAATGTTTCTTTCACACAAATAAAATTACAAAAAAATGATACTGCTGAAAGATAATAACCATTAAAAAATACATTTTGTACTAACAGAGCAACAAAATGCAGCTGCTAGTCATTACCATGTGAAAGTGTACAAAATGAAAAACTTTTTATTTTATTTTAAATGCTCTTTATTTTGTTAAGTGGGTATCAAGCCCAGTTTGGTTGTCTTTTGCATTTTGATTAGACTATCAGGTTTGTTTGTTTTTTTTAAAGGTAGTTGTGTAATTCTTTAAAATTTAAACATTAATTTTGTGTAGTCCACTTAGTGTACCCTTTTCTGGTTTTGGGCCTTGATGGTGTATATCCCTCTCTCATTGATGGATGTAGCCAGGGACAGAGATGAAAATTCAACAGATCCATGGCTTTCTTTAACATTCTTTAACCATTCCAGATGTCGTGCTGTATCCCGCTGAAATCAGACACACACAAAAAATCTGCATGTATTCTGGCTGTAAGTAAATAGTCAAGTTTTTGTTGTTATACTACTGGTTACTAATGGTTTGTAAAATAAATTAGCAGTAGCTATTTATCTGATTTATGGAACTGAATAGGATTCCATACCTGCCAAGAAAGACTTGGCAAGCATAGAAAATTAAGTAGGGAGCTAGCCTCGGGATCAGGACACATTTTTCCACAAAATATTTGTGCCAATTATCAAAAGTGAAGGTGCAATAATTAGTGAAAAAAACATTTTTTTAATAACAAGGGTGTATTTTCATTTCATTTGGTCATCATCCCTATTAGTTAAGACCAAATTTTGAAAATTGCTGAAATTTGAGGAAGACGAGACAGTGCTACAAACTACTTAACAATGGAGTCCATTAAAGCAAGAGCCACATGTAATCTCACTGATCCTAGTGGTCCCTAATTTAACCATATCATTTACTTAATAATTCCATTAAGATTTTGGAGAGCTATTCCCTGTTTTAACTTTGACCTACCATACAACCACAGATTTGTATGTGTATAGAGTTATAAATTACATCGCAGGTGAATTAAATTTAATTTTCAATTTCAAATAATTTGGTATACACAATAACACATCTTAACTATTTTGATTGGATGTGATTTGATTGTAGTAGCAATGTCACTTGCGGTATGGTGGTCACAAGAAGGGTGGAATCTCACCAGCTTCCATGGTATATTTCTGTCATTTTCAAATGCCATCCACAATTTTGACACGGCCACCATGAAGTCCTCAAAGTCAGAGTCCTCCTTCAGACCATACAGTATGGACGAGTAACCAAGGATAGCATCATGAAAACAGGCCACTCGATCCACATCCAAGTCATTTTCTCCAGCAGAGATGGATGCCAGATCGACGAAAACTTTCAGCTCACTGATATCTGCAAATACCCATTTATGTAAGCTGATATGAATTTTTGTGGTTTTATTATTGGTAACAAACAATGGCATCTACTGTACCTTCAAGTGCTTCTTTGACCCAGAGCACAAAGTTCAGTCTTAGACTGAGTTCCTGAAGACATTCCCTGCGATTATCCGTAATGCCCTTCAGAATATTTTTGGCATTTATGATGGTATCATCTATGAAATCCAGGGTGTTTTTCTTGAAGTCAGCTTGATTCTGAAAAATATACATTTACAGTATGAAATCACTGACTGAATGATTCATGATTCCAGTTTAGATGGCTGTATAAAAGCCTGTTTGACATAACAGTTAATGGCTACAGAAAGTTCATTTTCTTCAGAACTCGTATTGACAACTGAGGGTGTCATAATTAATTATTTTAGTTTCCAATTTACATTCCAATTTATTTTTCAGTGTTTCAGCATTCCAACAGGGTGCAAGACCAAGCTATTCTTCAACAGTAAATGTGGAACACCAAATTACTTACTGAGAGCAGCATACCCTCATATGCCCATACTCATGTGCATCTAGACAATACATTTTCCATAGTTACACACAACTACACATTCTTCTATATTCACCAAAAATATCCCTCTCAGATTCTCCCTTATGAATGAAACCATGTCCCTAGGTCTGCTGTTAATGTCTTACAGGTACAAACTGGTGTTTCTTTAGAAGACCTTTATTAAATTTAAATTGTGGGAAAATGTACCATTTGTAGTAATTTCTCCAGTACTCTGAAGTCTCCTTCTGGACATATTGTGTTCCTGATATCCATGATGATTTTGGCAGATTCCATTGCAAGATGAAATTCATGGTAGTGTTGAATCTGTGAAATCCTTCTTCGGATCCAGTTTCTGTTATCATGTGAATCTATTCTGCACATGATATCTAAATCTTTCTGCAAGTCTTCATACTTCGCTTTATAGACCTCAACCATGCTGTCTATTTCCTCCAGTAACACTTTCCCACTCTTCAGACCATCATAAAGAACTTTGTACTTGCTGTAGCAGCTCCGGAAAATTTGATGGTAGACATGGTCAAGAGTGTAGATTTCTTCATTTCCATCGGAATATTCAGTGTCATCTGTATCAGGTTGGTCCCTTGACAGCTCTTCTACTCGGGTTCTCCAGCAAATTCTGAAGATTGAGCTGTCTTTAATAGCATGCAAATCTGAGGCCATTTGACGGGTGACATCACAAAGGTTATAATACGTGACCTTCCCAGTTGTAGAAGAGGTCCGTCCATCAAGAGTGTGAACTTTCATTAATTCATTCAGATTCATCATCTCAATGTTCTGATGAAGTTTTTTGTCCAACCCCTCAAAGTCAACTGTGAATTTAAAAGATATTATTAAGAATGTATGTAGATAAACAGGTCCTTCTACTGTCCTCTCAGTCCTAAGCTACAATATCAGAATACAACATCTTAAAAGTACCCCTTTACAGATGCCTTTCAATATAAAGGAGAAGCAACTTGATTTGCCTGTGTAAGCTACGGATGTCGCTAAATCCTTTAATTCTTGCTGCGTCAATGAAAGACATCACAAAAATTACTGAAGAAATACAACACAAAATATAAAATGCAAACACCTCACAACACACTTCAGTTCAAAGTAGCACCAATAGAACAAGTTTTGGCATCAGCATACAACTGCCCTTGGTCTTGATTAGCACCTTCCCTAAAAAAATTGCTTGTATGATTTATGCCAAGCCAGATTTGAATTATTCCCATTCACACTTCAGATTTGTATCATCTGAATCAGGGGCCAGTGACGGTTCAGTGTGTGTGAACAAATACATTTAATTCTGCAAGAAATAACATGATGAACAGGATTTTATGCTCAGTGTGCCAGCGTTGCCCACCTTTGACATGTTGGGGAAGCTCTTGGCAGATTTGTACAAGACTCTTGACCAGCTCCTTCTCACTGTGCACAGCTTCTGCTTCCCCTTTTCTTAATCTCAGTAATCTTCTCATGTTACTGTCATCTTTACACCGACCATCATCACAGAGACCATCTAGAGGAACATAAACACTTAGATGAACTCAAATACAAAAGCAGAATTACAACTGTGAAGCTAGACAAAGAATAACATCCACAGGAATTTAAAGTGGCCCCCCTCCAAAGTTTCACAAGATAAAGATTTGAGATGATTAATGTGGTAGAAAAGAGGAGTGAACAAAGTTTAAATTTGCTACACAAATTTGCATTAATTTTTAAACTTTGCTCTACTCTTTGCTTTTTGTAAAATATTGAATAACGTTACCTCTTTGGGCCTCGAACAGTTATTTGACTGTCTCATGATGCCTTGATATTTTGTCAACAGGCTTTTTCAAAAATGTTTCTAATTGCATGGCCTCAGATCTTCTACAAATTGTCAACACATCTCTTCTCTTGTGTGTTCCCACAGGCCCTGAAAACTACTGTCATCAAGCCACTCTTAAAAAAAATAAAATCTAGACACATTACTAATTAACAATTACAGGCCCTTATCAAATCTCCCATTTTTAAGTAAAATCATTGAAAAAGCTGTTTTACAACAGCTGAACAACTTCTTGGCCCTAAACAACTGTTTTGATGTCTTCCCGTCAGGATTTCGACCACACCATATTATTGAGACTTTTCTTCTTAAGGTCCTCGGTGACATCCACTTAAACACAGACAGTTGCAGAATTTTAGTCTTGGTACTACTGGATCTCAGTGCTGCATTCAACACAGTCAACCACAACATATTACTAGGCCGACTGGAAAACTGGGTGGGACTTTCTGGCACAGTATTAAACTGGTTTGAATCCAACTTAAAGGACAGGTACTACTTTGTGTCTATAGGTAATCAGACATCTGACCAGACAAAAATTACATGCAGAGTTCCCCAAGGCTCTATTCTGAGGCCTCTTCTGTTCAACATTACATGCTCCCACTAGCTCAGATTATGTAAAAACAAACTAAATATGTTACCATAATTATGAGATGACACTACATATCACCCGGGGACTATAATCCCATACAAACTCTGAGTAAGTGCATTGAACAAATCAACAATTGGATGTGCTAGAATTGTCTTCAATTAAACAAAGATAAAGCTGAACTAACTGTTTTTGTGGACAAGGAAGAACGATTAAAAGTCAGTGCGCAGCTTCAATCAGGAATGTCAAAAACCACAAACCAAGCCAGAAATCTTGGTGTAGTCATGGACTGAGACCTGAATTTTAATAACCAAATCTAGACAGTAACAAAGTCAGCCTAATATAACCTTAAGAACATATCAAGGATTAAAGGATTTATGTCTCAGCAGGATTTGGAAAAGATTGTACATGTGGTTATCTTCAGTTAAGCTGACTACTGTAACTGTGTGTTTACAGGTCTTTCTAAAAAATTGATCATAAAACTGTACCTCTAGTTCTCAATAAGACAAAGAAAGTGGATCATATCAATCCAGTTTTTAATGCTTCACATATCTGGAAAAAAACTCCCAGAGCACTGCAGGTCTATAGCAACTCTCAGTTCTTTTAAATCAATGCTGAGGACTTTTATATTTGCCACTGACTTTTATTAAATAAAATAATTACTAATTTCTTACACTGCACTGTAATTTTTACTCTCTATTTAACTCTTAAATGTATATCTTAATGCTTTTTGTATTGTCATATGTTGCTTTTACATTTTGATGCCGTCCATGTTTTTTGTTTTATGTAAAAGAACTTGAATTATGTTGTGGTTGAAATGTGCTGAATGTGCTAACTGGTTGGTAACCACTGCTTTAAAGGACTAGTTCACTTAATCACCAAAAACACAACCCACACTCTTATGGGTATCTAGCCATATAGATAGTTTTATTTACCCAGTTCCGAATATAACCACCACTGACCCTTCTTCTGCCTAGTGAATTTATTGGTGGTTAATGTGAATTTTGTTTGTTATGATGAAAGCACTAAGAATTCAACAGCAATGCCTTTTTAGAAATTTTAAAATAATTTTTATCCTTTTTGAAAATTAGTAGACCCGACTGAAATCTGGTCAAACTGCTGGCAGTGAGGTATGTGGAATATACAGAGTGGCTGGTTTCTGAACTTTGCAGTTGAGATTTAAATTTTTTTTTTTAATTTATTTTTATTTTTTAATGCTTCGAGCACCACAAAATTTAATTTGTCCATGGTATTTTAACTGCAGCCAAGGTCTCAATGGTGGTGGTCTTAAAATCTGACTAAATAAAAACAAAACTATCTGAATTACTAGATACCACTCAGAGTAACTGTAAAATTAGCTTAGCTGTAAATGTATTTCTAAGTGCTATACTAAGGCAACTGGACTTGCTTGAGGTTCTTGCAAACATCTTCAAGAACCTCAAGAAAATCCAATTGGCTTTTCTGTAGCAGATAAAATACTATGACCTGGATGACTGAGAACCTTCAAAGACATTTTGTAAATGTAATTTATCATGAAATTTCAGTACAAATTCAGCTCAAAAGGGTGTATACACACAAAATCTGGAGTAAGAAGAAGTAGACAAAGATAGAAAAGAAAAAGAAGAGTCAAAGGAAGGGGAAACTGAGCGGAAAGAGCAGTAGAAATAGATGTTTGTATTCACCTATCTTCAACAAGTCCATAAATTGTTGTTCTTTGTTGAGGATTTGGTTTAAAGTTTTAATTTGGATTTCTCCGCTGAGGAACTTCTCTGACACAGATCTGAATGCTGAACTTGCCAAAGTTATCCTCATTTGCGCTTCCTCTGACAATTTGTTGACAAGTCCTCCTCTTGCGCCTGAAAATTAAGTGTGAAAACATAAACTACAAAACATTTTATTATGTGTTATGTACTCTATGAATAAAAATTTAATAAAAACAGTTTCATAAAAAAAAACAAAAAAAAAACCCAAAACATTTTATCATGAGACAACAGTTAATTAGATAGACTTGAGGGGAGCCCAAAACAACCCACTGCCAGTCAGCCTTCACTTTCTTATTTTGGTCATTTCTTTCACACACTCACACACACACACTCACACACACACACGTTACCTTTAAGTCTTTACCTGTCATTTGGAAGACATTTTTGGCCGTGGGCCAGTTTACAAGGTACTCAAATATCAAGTCCTCCCCTTGAATGTGATCTCCTTTTGCATTTGTGGGCCATGTCTTCAGCAGAACAACAGACATCAGTTTCCCAAACTTCGTGATATCATGTTTCTCCAACAGAGCAGAAACAGCTCTACCAGATGTGTCCTAAACAGAAAAAAATTATGCATAACAGATAAGCACTCCTAGCACAACAATTAGGACACACTGGTAACTTTCGCCCAATTCATTGCTTGTCCTTTCATGTTTTCTTAAAAAGAATGAGAAAAAAAAGGCACATTCGGTATTTGTCATACTACTGCATTGGAGGAGAGCTCAATATCTAGAAAAGAGGGATGTACTAACTTAATTAATTCCTTATTTGCAAGAAGAAGAAGGGAGACCTTCATTACAGGTATTCATAATTAAGCACTGTTATAGCAATCTTAAGTTGTTAAAGAATTTTTAAATGGTTAACACCATTCTTCACTGTTTCACAGGGGGAATTATCCTTGTTTATAAATAAACACAAAAAAGACTTCCTTAAGCGCCTACATTTACATTATAATATCATAAAGCATTTATTAACTGCTTATTCACTACTTATTACAATCATACCTGACATATAGCCTCGACCGCCTCCACTGCATATGTCTCCATTGTGCTGCATAACAATGGACTTGTCTTGCTCAGTTCTTCCATCTTGTTAGCGTATATTCCAATTTGATCCATTGGATGTTCCTATCACACAAGCACATATCCTAGGTTTGTTTAACAAGTGCACATGGAAAGGATCTAAACACAACCACAAATCCAGTCTTACCTGTTTTAGTTTTGCTCCAAAATCCTCCATGAAGGTGGTTCTCCAGTATGAAGTGTGCTCCTCATGACTGAAGGATCGCGAGAGTAACTTTTCCCATACCTAGAAGGGGAGACATGGAGTTTAACTTGTCAGCTACGTCACAATTTAAGTAGCGCATACCACATCAAATGGCAAGCACACTGGAAAAAAGAACAATTTTATTGTAAAACCACAACAGAGTATAACATTTATATTTGTGGCATTCATTTCTGCTTACCTCAATTTCATGGGGTACAGAAAACTGCGCCTGATTCCATTCATTAAGCAGCTTGTTTTTGAAGGTATTTCTCCGCCATTCCCTCACTGTTTCTAATGTCTCCCCGATTGACTCTTCGTGAATTCTCACTCTTGACTGGAATAGTTGTTATAAGTTACTTTGATTAACTCATTGTTTTTAATTTCCTTTTCATAATAAAAAAACTATTCTTTTAATGAAAATAAAATTTTACATAGTCCATTTCTAATCTAAATTGTACTGCTTGTATTTAAGCATTAAGGCTTAGCTAGTCTGTTTTATCAGGTTTGCTGTGTACCTTGTTTTTAATGATTAATATCAGAAATAAGTAGTGGCCTCTCGGGACATAGCACATACAAGATTGAAAGCACAAACATTAGGGAAAATGTGCGCCATATTCATAAATTCAACATATACCAAAAAACATACAAATAGGGAAAAACATGCTCCAAGACCTGCTACACCGGAGGTGCTGCAGGACGGTATTGTGCAGTGATGGGCTTGACTTGGATACGTAGAAATTAGATTTTTTTTAACATATGTTTATTTTTATTGAAATGTATATATATATATATCTGCTATATATTATAGGGGTTCTTATATGTACAGCTCTAAGTCCACAGAGGTACTGCTGTTGTTAAACTGTCCAATATAACGTGTTTATTATATATTCAGCTTCATCTTCAGACAAACTGTCAGCAACAAATATATTTCAACTTTGAGACCAAATTCCTGATGGACAAGCAAAAGTATCTTCAATGTTGCTGCTTATCCAAATTGAGTCCATCACACCCCCTACCAGAGGACTTCTTGTACAGCAATTCGTGTTGCATGTGTTGTCACGATTTGTACGTGTATTTGCTTCATTTCTGGATTTGTGAGCGCATTTTCCTTAATGTTTTTGCTTTCACTCTTTCCTAAGGGGCTACCATAAATAAGACTTACAAAAAAATATAACAATTAAATCATCCACAATATTTAGTATTCCAAATTAGTTAATTTATCTATTTCCTCTATACAAGACAAAATAAAAAAATAATGCTGCTGTAAACTGTTCAAAACATTTCAAGCTGGACTGTGGCTTGGCATGGAGACATAAAAGTGTGACCTGTTCAACAGACTGAGAGGTCCGTCTCACCTGGGAATCAGTGTGGTCATATGCCTTGGCAATCAGACAGACCAGATCAAGGAAGTGAAGGGGAACATCACAGCAGGCTGGATCTTTCACTTGAGAGCAGACAGAACCGAGAAGCCTTACTGCAGTTTTCAGGCAGCACTCTCCATACTGGTCACTGAAACTATGAGAAGAAAATATCTGGCTTATTGTTGTGTATACATAAAGATTGCTATCAATACATACACTGAAATTAAGAGATTACTGCAGATACTGTTTTAAACTGACAGATTTTTATATACCTCCTCCTCCAACAGCTTTCTATATTGACGAGATGAGAAGCCAATTCTTTCAAAGCCTGTAATCCAAAGAACAGAGGAAATGTAATTTGTAGACAGTAAATTCTGTCATGAGGCTATTTGAGCATGTGGTAGCTTTTATTTAAGGATACATACTTTGTAGTTTAAGTGAGTCATTCCAAATTTGAACCTGAACTGCATGTGATGAAGAATGTCTAGGAGCTCCACTTGCACACTGGATATGAAGCTCATTAGATCATCCACACTCAGCAGGGACATCCAAGAGTGCACAAGTTGACGATCAATGTCCAACAGGTGTGCAGAGTCTTTCATGATCCTGTTCATCTGTCTTCCTTTGCTCCCCTTCAAGCCTGTCCAGTTGTCAAACGGAGGATTCAAGACAGGTGGAGCTGGTTCAAATGGCTTGCTTTCTCCTCTCAGTAGGTGAATCAGAGGAATGACCAAGATCCACTTCTCAATATGGTGTAGTCTAGCATTGTTGCATAGCATCTGAACAGCATCTGCAACTCTGTAACAGTGGAGATGTCAGTTTTTGTTATATTTACAGTGGAAGTGCTTTATACTGAAAATAAAGCTATTCAATATTTGGAAATCTGACTATGTTGCTTTTTAAAAAATGATATCATACCATACTTACTTAGCTTTTGTTTCTACTCTGTCCACTGTTGTTGGGAGATATATATATATATATATGTGTGTGCATTCAGATCTGCATTTTAGAATACTACCAGATGCAACATTAAGTACATTCCTTTTTGGCCTGTTTTCAGCATCAAGGCAATTGTTATTTCAGTGTAAAAGGTTAAATTGTTTTCTAAAATTTCTTCATCTAAACTGAAGTAATGTAGAAAAATAGAAGCAAGAGAACAATACAAGAGCAATTAAAAACACACTTACATCTCCTCTCTCTTCCTACTCTTTTAATTTAATGACACTGTTACTACCACCACCTGGTATGGAGTTTTACAGATGAGACTTTGTTAGTAGTTTTGTTTAAGCCCCTTACATTGATATCCCAAATTTTCATAAGAAAACCAGGCTGATTATGTTGAGATGGCAAAAATAATAAATCTTGGCTCATGAGAAAAGCATAACATAAACATAAATACTCCCATGGCCTACATGGTCTTTTGTAGGTTAACACAACTGGCTTTTTAACATAGCTAGCAAGTACCAATACATCAGCTTTAAATCTTGTGAGAAGCTCCATTTTCTGAATTTACATTTTCAAATGTATCCAATTTGGAGACCAACAATGTGCAGTTTTGATGGAAAAAAAACCCACCAAACCACAAAGTACTGCTCTGTAACTAATCGATTTAATAAATACATTTTAATTTCACCCTTGTCTACGTGATTTGACGGACAAAACTTAATCCTGTATGAGTCTTGTATTATCTGGTCCTCTGACTGATACTATTTCCGGGCAAAGTAATAAAGTTGACGGATCTTTTAACTTTATATTGATCTGCCAATTATGAACTGTTGCTGATAGTCACTATTTTCTTTAAAGTTAAATCTGAGGGACTTTTGAAAACATTTAGCTTTTCATCATTTTTTCTTGTTTCCTTGTCTATTATTTAATTATAAATTATAATCTTTATAATCATTATGATTTTATACTTGAAATTAAGCCATGCATTAGTTACCTATTTTTATCTGCTATAGGCCTTACAAAGTCTTCCCAGAAAGAGATGAAATGGTGCTGTGGCTTTTTAGGCAGACAAAGAAGATCGCACAGACTAGATAGTTGATCTTTCATGCTCTCCTGCAGATAGTCGTTGTAGACGAGCAAACAGACAACTCCTGCATGCAGAGGCGGTAAAAGGGATTCCTCTGTTCCTTTGTACTTGCTTGCTTTATCAGTGATTCTTTTCTCCAGGAATTGTTTTAGCAGGGTTTTCACCTGTAAAAAGATAAGTAAGAAGGTAATGACTTATGCAAGTACTTACATTCTAATCACAATGGGCCTCATTCACCGGCCATTCTTTAGAAGAAATTTCAACTTAAAACCCACTTACACAGTTTTCATGAAAATTCAGAAATCCACCTGTGTTTTCTTATAGGGTTTTGTTGTTAAGTAACAACAGAATCTATGCATAATCAAGAGCACACTTGCGCACATTTGAGTGCGACGTTTGTGCAAATTAATTGGTTACTGCGTTTTCTTCAATTCTACAGTTTTATATTATAGGATATAAATTGCTATAATATTTTCTATCATTTATAATAACTTTTAATAATAGGAGATGAAAATGCTGACATGGGGCCCAGGTCTGTGAGTACTGTATTTCCAATAATTGCCCCAATGCACTGCTCCACCTCAGATAACTCTGGGTAAGCTTTTCCCCCTCCATTGGTCAGTGTCTCTCTCATGTGTTTGGCAATAGTTTTTTGGCCTCAGATTTGAGATCAAACCTTTTTTTTTTTTTTTTTTTTTACTCTACCAGTTACAGCATTCAATGAATGAGTAATAGCATCCCATGCATAATTTTTTTTGTTATTTTATATCCACTTCTGACACTACTAAATGTGACAGCTCATTAGCTGTTCACTTCCTGCAGCAGTAACCACCCTCCACTTCAGAACTGCTTAAGTTTTTCTTGTGCGTGGAGTTCGGTGCTCCACTGTCTTTAGATTTTTGTTTGGGCATTCTTGATCTCTCTCTCAACTTTTCTCTTCAATTTCTGTGTGTGATTTTTGTGTTTGCATACAGCCCTGCAGTCTCATGCCCTTTGATGGGGATTGGCGTAGCGTTTACCAATGCTAATTAGGAAAAACTGGCTCGACTTTCAATTTACGAGGACAATGAGGTTCATTATTATAAGAACAGAGGTGCGAACAATTGTGCGGTTTAAAAACATGACATTAATCTGACGTAGACTTTTTTTAGGACCTTTCTCAAGAAAAAAATTAAGAAAAAACTTAGGAAGATATTGGTGAATGAGGCCCAATGTTTGGTGGAAAACATTATTTATTCATTCAGTCTGTCTTAGATTTTTGAGGACCCCTCTGGGTGTGCATATGTATTGTTTTAAAATAAAACCTTTGACATTTACCTGTTCTTCACCATATCTTAATCCCCATGGTCTTTTCATGCCATCATGAAGTGAAGGATAGCTGTATGCATAAAAGAACTGTTGTAGCAGGAAAAAGAAGTTGTCCACATTTTGTTCATTCCAGGTTGTAAGAAGATCAAAGATTATTTCTAGCATTTCAGTGCCAGCTTGGTTTCTGGCTTTTATTATGGTTTTGGTAGAACTCCAGTTAGTGCTCTTCACTTTGCGATGTATCATATCATCATATTGATGCCATTCACCTGAAAAATCCAACAGTAACAAATTAACAGAGGTGCATTAATTTTATACAGTATATTTATTTCTATTGCCCCATTCATATTGTAAATGTCATTGATGTCTCTGAACAACAGCAGGTTTAAGCCAGTAGAAGCTGCAGTTAATAAGGATGCATTCATACTCCTCATGTTCTAAACACTTTATTTTAATATTTCTTCCCTT